>NC_142935.1:66752302-66759802 GCF_046866305.1 Octopus bimaculoides
ACAAATCTGGACAAACACATCAATATACTTTTCCTAGGCGACTTTAACCTCCCAAATGTTAAATGGCCTGAAGGTTACATCCTCTCTGGGATGTCACTGCATGAACAAAGCCAGGCAAAATCATTGCTAGAACTATCCAACATGCTGTTCATGGAACAAGTGATACTCCAACCAACCAGGGGAAGCATTATTTTAGATCTCTGCTTCACAAACAATGTGAGCCTAATCCATTATGTGAAAATAACGCCCACATCTCTCTCAGATCATAACATTATAGAATTAACTATGTATGGTCCTAGACAACCCACTGACACCCACCCCACCAGGAGGACTCAAGCAATATCCAACCTGAATTTCCACAGGGCGGACTGGAAGTCAATTCGCAGAGAGATTCGAAATCAAAACTGGCATGACAGCCTTTCTATACAAGACAATGACCACAAACTAAGTCATTTTATGTCAACCATACAAGACATATGCACCAAATACGTGCCATATAGAAAGACCAGCAAACATGCCAATAGAATTCTTAGAGACAGGAAAATCCTTATGAGACACAGAACAAAGGTCTCAAACCAGTTAAATAGAGAACTGGAGGATAGGAAAAGGGCTAAATTAAAACTAACACTGTTACAAATAGAAAACAAAATTAAACTCTCCCATGAAATGGTGAGAGCAGAGAAGGAGAAGAGAGCAGTAGAAAGCATAAAAACAAACCCCAAGGCTTTCTATAGATTTGCAAAAGAGACTGCTACTGTACAGTATAAGATAGGACCCCTATTCCTGCCTAATGGCTCACTGACTGCAGATCCCACATGGATAAGTGAAGTGCTCAGTACACAATTCAAGAGTGTCTTCACTTCTCCTCTGAGTCACATGCAGATAAAGAACCCAGCTGATTTCTTTGACAATAGCACTCAGCAGAAAAAGACTGCATCCATTACCTACATCGACATTGAAGAGGAAGATGTGATAGCTGCCATAAATGAAATGAGCTCAAATTCGGCAACTGGCCCCGATGGTTTCCCACTTGTCCTCTTAAAGTCGTGTAAACAAGAATTAGCAGGACCACTCCGGATACTCTTCCAGAGTTTCCTTGCAAATGGTAAACTTCCCAAAAAGCTGAAGGAAGGCACCATATGTCCTATCCATATAGGTGGAAGCAGAGCAGAGGCTGGGAACTACAGGCCCATCTCTCTGACTTCACATATTAGCAAAGTCATGGAACGAATTGTCAGAAGGAGATTGATTGCGTTCCTAGAAGAAAATGACTTGCTGAATGAGACCCAGCATGGTTTCCGTCCAGGTAGAAGCTGCCTCATGCAGCTCTTGCAGCATTATGACTGGGTCCTGAAGCAGCTACTTGACCATTCAAATGTTGATGTGATATATCTCGACTTTGCAAAAGCCTTTGACAAAGTTGGCTTGATATGTCACAAGCTGCGAAACCTTGGCATAGCTGGTAAATTAGGAGAGTGGCTGCATGACTTCCTGAATGGTAGAAGTCAGACATTTGTAGCCAATGGAGAACTATCTAGGGAAACACAAATATTGAGCGGTGTTCCACAAGGAACTGTTCTGGGGCCACTACTGTTCATAGTGGCCCTTCTGGACATGCCCACGGTCACTCGGAGAGCCACTGTCACTAGCTATGCTGATGACACAAAGATATCTCAGGCAATAAAGAATCCTGATGATATTGTAAGCCTGCAGAATGACCTAAATGCAATATATGAGTGGGCAGAGCAAAATAATATGCAGTTCAATGCAAAAAAATTCAAGTATTGCGCTACAAGACCACAAGTACCTCCCAACTGGCATACACAGGACCTGGAGGTACTGCAATCCCAGAACCACAAACAGTAAGAGATCTGGGCATCAACATGTGTAGTGATGCATCATTTCACATGCACATTGTCAAGTTGACAGCAAAGTGCAGACAACTGGCGGGGTGGATACTGAGGACATTCCGTACAAGGGATCAAAAAGTCATGTTGACTCTATGGAAGACATTTGTTCTGAGCCGTCTAGACTATTGCTCTCAGTTGTGGTCACCACACAGTGTTAAGCGGACAGCAGAACTCGAGGCAATTCAGTGGCACTATACAAAAAAGATCGCCACAGTCCAACAGATGAACTACAGGGAGCGACTGAAGGCACTAGGTCTCTACTCCCTGGAGCACAGGCGGGAGAGATATGTAATAATATACATATGGAAAATACTGGAAGGACTGGTGCCAAACTTTGGCATCAAGTACTACAGGAATGCCCGCACGGGTCGACACTGCATGGTGCCAAAGGAAACCATGCTGGGTCTCATTCAGCAAGTCATTTTCTTCTAGGAACGCAATCAATCTCCTTCTGACAATTCGTTCCATGACTTTGCTAATATGTGAAGTCAGAGAGATGGGCCTGTAGTTCCCAGCCTCTGCTCTGCTTCCACCTATATGGATAGGACATATGGTGCCTTCCTTCAGCTTTTTGGGAAGTTTACCATTTGCAAGGAAACTCTGGAAGAGTATCCGGAGTGGTCCTGCTAATTCTTGTTTACACGACTTTAAGAGGACAGGTGGGAAACCATCGGGGCCAGTTGCCGAATTTGAGCTCATTTCATTTATGGCAGCTATCACATCTTCCTCTTCAATGTCGCTGTAGGTAATGGATCTCACATAAGAACGAGATACTGCAGCAGCCTCGGTTTCAGAGGACCTCAGCTCTTCAATGCCCTGCCAAAACATTTGAGAGACATGCAAGACATGGATGCGGAGGTCTTCAAGACAAAACTTGACACTTTCCTCTCCACGATACCAGACGAACCAATGGCTCGTAATGAGACGCAGTTTAGGGCAGCGATGTCAAATTCTCTTATACACCAGATGTGCCATCAAAACTCTTGATTGGACCATATCAGGTGGGGGAGAAGAGCCATGCAAGGAACGTGAAGAGAGCACAGCATAGAGACGGAAAATCACGGTGGTGCACCAGCATGACCGCCGCCACTTGACTGAAACCCATAAATATATATATATATATATATATATATATATATATATATATATATATATATATATATATATATATGTCAAATTTAATGGAGATGATACTCCATGCATAGTACAACCGTTTTTTGTGCTCATTTGTGAGCTAAGGAGTAATTAATTTTTAGAAAATAAAAGTTTCGGTTGTCAGTAATTTGCATTCAAATAAACGAAATCATGCTTCCAGTGGTTTATAAAGACGTGATTGGAAGGGATATGTTGTCCTATTCCTCTACTTTTAGAATCAATAAGCACATGTATATATCAAAAATTCAAACAATAAAGAATAACAAAAATAATAAAATGTAAAGGATGTAAGACAGATATATATTCAATTGATCAAGACTGTTCATCGTTTTTACAATCTATGGAGAAATAGTGAAATTTGCCACGTTTGTACGTCTACCACCTGGGTTCACAGACGTACTTTAATAATATATCATACTTTAATACTATGTTGGTTATAAAATCCGTTGACAGGGCCGCTATAATATAAAGCGTTTATAGTATGCAAATTTGGTATGTTCAGTACTTTGAAGTTATAGGATTTCTTGTGTATATTAACAGATCGGTTGCTTATTCATACTGGTCAAGCGGTGTTGATAATTCTGATGAGAACCTAAAATGTTTCGAAAATAAGTTAAGGCTCTTCGTTTATTTGTTTGTTTTTTGGGGGTTTTTTTCAATCTATGGAGAAATAGTAAAATTTGGCAAGGTACGTCTAGAGATATAGATAGATAGAGAGATATATACACAAACATGCAGGAAGTAAATAGACATCATTAATTTTCATTTTTTTTTTTTTATTTGACATTAATTGGTTGTAGGAGAGGTTTTCTTCTAGCTGCTCATCCACAATACCCAAGCTTATGCAGATATGTAACACGTTCCTGGACTAACTTCTAGCTGTTTTGCAATGTCAAAAGCCTTCGAACGGAATTCGTTTTCCACAATTCTCTTCAAACAGCCAAGCTTCCATTCCGAGGGCGCAGGTCGGCCGGGACGAGAATCTGTTGATTCTTTTCCTTGTCTTTTGAATTGCACAATAATTCTATTAAGAGTAGCAAGAGGAATTTGAAGATTTTCGACAATTTTTCACTGCTTAAGACCAGCCTCAGATTGCCCAACAATACGACCTCTTTGAAAATATGACAGTTCTGCTGAATTTTTTGCGCGTGGCATGGTTACTCTTCGCAAATGTTTAATATAATGGTACCTGGAATGAAAAAGAATAATTATATCTTAAATTCTTCCCCACTGAAAACATATTAAGACGATTAGATCCTAAATGTTGAAAATTAAAGGTGTCTATTTACTTCCTGCATGCCTGTGTAGGTGAATAGTTAGAATAAAAAGTATCGTGTCTCAGCTATATAGTTTCATCAGAAATATTCTCAAGACTTGATTACCTCCTGATTATCAAGACGAATGCAAATTTCTTGAAATATATGTACACACATATACTGTAGGCGTGACCACATGATCCACCAAATCCACTCACAAGGGCTTGGTCGGTGAACAGGGGTAAATTAACCCAAGTGGGGTAAAAATGAAATATTTGGGGGTAATGAGGACTCAGTAGGCATGACAAACAAGGACAGACAAACGGATCAAGTCGATTACATCGACCCCAGTGCGTAACTGGTACTTAATTTATCGACCCCGAAAAATGAAAGGCAAAGTTGACCTCCGCGGAATTTGAACTCAGAACATGAACACGGGCGAAATGCTTAGCGGTATTTCGTCAGCTCTCCACCTTCTTATAATGTCGTATTGCCTCGTTACCGAATACGGTGTCATTGCATTGACATCTTTCGTAGCATTTCTATCGTTTGGTTTTTTTTTTTTTTCGTTTAGTACAAGAATACCACTCATGTACTGGAGTCGATTTAATAGGTAGCAGTAGTCGTGGCAACAGCAGCAGCAGCGGCATTAGTAGTAGTAGTAGTAGTAGTAGTAGTAGTAGTAGTAGTAGTAGTAGTAGTAGTACTAGTAACGGTGGTGCTTGTGCTGGTGCTGGCGTTTAGAGGTGACGATGTGTGGAAAGAAGCGCATGGTGGTTATTTTGTTGGTGTAAACTAGTTTAACTTAATCCGTCAGCAAAGCAGATTTTTGTTAGAAAGGAAAACTATTTTTTGTTATGCATATATATTTAGACGATCGCTAAGTACAACATATACCTGTAGTGTGTGGAGGGAGAGGTGTATCTGTGTATTCACACACGCATCCACCCACCCATCTGTACTGTACTGTTTGCATCTATCCTCCATGTATGGAGTACACACTTATCGATTCTGACTAACCTCGTTGCTACGAGCAGACACTATCAATTACAAACACATTCCACCCCACCCCACCCCCCGTATACAGATACATACATATATATATATGTGTGTGCGTGTGTCTGTCTGTATGTGTGCGTATCTATCTATATATATATGTATATATATATATGTGTGTATGTATACACATATATATGTATATATATGTATATATATATATATATATATATATATATGTATACATATATACCTGTATACACACACACACACACACATACATATATATATATATATATATATATATATATATATATACATAAATAAATATATAAACATATATATACATATATATGCATATATATGTGTATATATATATATATATATATATATATATATACATATATGAATACATGTTACTGTCTTTTCTCATTGTGCAGTGTCTATTTAATCTTCCATAGGTCGCCCCTAGCTATGGGACACCACAATATTTCTGCTGCACTCTTAGCATAATTACTTTACCTTATTGCCGGCTACAAGGTATTTGCAAAATACAAAATACGATCTACAAAATAGAATTACAAACTACAAAATATCATCATCTCAATACGATTCCTTAATTAGGTATGTAAGCTTTAGACTGTTTGCCGTGCTAGGAATATGGGTGCTGCAATGTTATATGCATATTCATGTACTTTTCTCGAACGTAGATATGCCGAGCTGTGTGATATGTGGGTGCCAGATATCAGATGTGTATACGCATGCTGTTTTGGCATTATTAAACATAAATATGGCAACGTATGATGTTATTTGCATCTCTCTATATATTGCTGCTGCTGTTGTTGTAGTTGTGTAGTAGTTGTTGGGGGGGGTGGGGGTGGTGGTGGTGGCTTTAGTCGTCGTCGTCGTCGTCGTCGTCGTTGTGGTGAGGCTAGTGGTGGTGGTTGTGGTGATGGTGATAGTGATGGTGATGGTGAATGTGGTGATGGTGGTGGCGGTAAAGGTGGTGATGGTGGTGGTGGTGGTGGGGAAGGGGAAGATGGTAGATGGGGAGGCAGTGGTGGCGGTGGTGGCAGTGGTAGCGGTGGTGGTGGTAGTGGTTTTAAATGTGGTGATGCTGGTGGTAGAGGTTGTGGTGGTGGTGAAGGTGATGATGGTCTGGTGAAGATGGTGGTGGTTGTGGTGGTGCTGGTGAAGGTGGTGGTTGTGTTTGTGGTGATGGTGGTGGTGGTGATGGTAATGTTGGTGATAGTGGTGATGGTGGTGATGGTGGTGGTGATGGTGGTGTTGACGGCGGCGGTGCTGCTGTTGGCTGATAATAGAGGTAGTGGTCAATGTGCTGACTTTGCTTAAACCTATGTTGTCCCAAGGTGAGCACAACGATGTTCAAAGCCGTTCCAAACATGACCATCTAACCTCAGTTTATTCATGTAGTTCTTTTTATGTTTCATATTTTGCATGACGTAGTGTATCGAGGACTACACTACCCAAAATCTCCTTCCATTTCTCAAACAGTAGAGTGCAATTTGAGATTAACTTAGGAGCTCTTTCTCTTGGAGGAAGAAACTCTCTCGCTCTCCCCTTTAAAATAATTTGTGCCGTCACTCTTCTTCGTAATCTTCTTGTTTCTCCTAGAGTTTTATTTCTTGTTATTGTGTTAATGTATTTTAACCAAAAATTCTAGCCATACCTATTCCATCTTCCTTCATCTTTGTGCCGTGGAGGCGCAATGGCCTAGTGGTTATGGCAGCAGATTCGCGGTCAAAGGATCGCGGTTTCGATTCCTAGACCGGGCGTTTTGAGTGTTTATTGAGCGAAAACACCTAAAGCTCCACGAGGCTCCGGTAGGGGTTGGTGACGAACCCAGCTGTACTCTTTCACCACAACTTTCTCTCACTCTTATTTCCTGTTTCTGTTGTGCCTGTAATTCAAAGGGTCAGCCTTGTCACACTCTGTGTCACGCTGAATCTCCCAGAGAACTACGTTATTGGTACACGTGTTTGTGGACTGCTTAGCCACTTGCACGTTAATTTCACGAGCAGGCTATTCCGTTGATCGGGTCAACTGGAACCCTCGTCGTCGTAAGCGACGGAGTGCCAACAATTTTTGTGCCTTTGTTTTGTTTTCTTGATTTTCTTTTATCAGACCCCGGGTACAAAAATGCAAATTTTCTCTCGGCGGGA
>NC_142935.1:66764802-66769802 GCF_046866305.1 Octopus bimaculoides
TGTCGGGACGGACACCTGCTCCGGCATCTCGTTAGTTATCGAGGCAATCAAAAGATGCATTCTTGGATTGCCTCGGTAACTGACGAGATGGCGGAGCAGGTGTCCGCCCCGATATCCAAAACTCGGTGTCCTATTATGGCAACCGAATATGTATGTATGTATATATATATATATATATATATATATATATATATATATATATATATATATATATATATATATATATATAAAATATATAGTTTTAGGGAAAATAACCAAGTTTCAAGAACTCATCGATGAAAATCCACTATCACATATAGAAAAAAATTATATATATATATATATATACATACATATATACATACATACTAACACACACACACACACACACATATATATATATACATATATATATATATCAACAAAAGTGATTAATATATAGATCCATGATAGTAGAGTCCGTGAAGTGTAAACTTCCAATGATCAATTGCGCGGAATTATATTAAGTTGGATAATTAGAGGTACCAAAGATCCGAGAAGGAGGTAGGAGAGATGAGAGTCCAAGAGAGGCGACAGTATCGAACTGGGGTAACCACATCAGCGTATATTAGAAATGGTTCAAATGTACAGAAAACGAAAGACTTGTTTACGTCTCCCTAATCTAACAGCTCAGCGAAAGAGATTAAATAATTACTATAAGCTTTAAAAAAGACAAGTTGTGCATTTAAGCCTTCAAAGACGATTGCTCAGCATGGCCGCTGTCCGAGTTACCAAAGCACATAAGGGATAACGCTGGTATACTTTTGATCACAGTCCTCCGCGAACATGGCCGACCAGAAAAACAAGGACGGCGGCAGCGGCAGTGGTAACGGCGACGGTGACAACGACGGCGGTGGTGACGGTAACAGCGGCAGCAATGACGACAGAAACGCCATTCGCCATTTTCTTTTATCAGCATTTTCTTTATTTTGTCTTTTTCCAGGATGACTTCTAATAATCATATTTCTGATAATTTATATTCTTCGTTCATAGCATTTTTTTTTCTGTCCATTTTAGATCTCGGTCGTTCTAACTGGTTGAATAAATATGACTTCCTCTTAATCACTTCATTTTTATATTTCACTCTAATTTTATTCTGTATATTGTCTTTCCATTGTAATTTTTTTAATGTCAGGATTAAGGGTGAGGGGTGACTTACTTTACATGGATCGAACCCAGTTTCTCCTTCTAAAGTGTCATGGCTCCTGAATAAAATAGGTTAATTAACGTATTCATATATGAGTCTCCATTTGTAGAAAGAAATTCTTGGAAAGCCTCTTTTAATTGCTTATCAATTCACTTTCCGTCGATCCATCTTCATTAATTTCTGTTCTGACCGTTCTTTGGCTAGTTTCGTTCCGTTTTGTTTTAAGCTTATGTACAACTACTAATTTATATGGATTAAGCCGCTGCTTTACGCTTTCCCCGTGGGGCTGTCGGTGGCATCTTTTCTTGCTTGCATTGTAGTACGAGGTTCGACAGAGAGAGAAATTTTCATGAAAATTTTCTTTTTACTTTTTTCTTTTTATTGATGGCACTGATCTTGTTAACTGTGGTTTTGTTAATGGTTATTTTCTCTGGCGGTTGCTCATTCCTGTGAGGCTGTCGGTAGCACCTTTTCATGCCTACATAGTGATGCGCGGTTCGATATCGATAAGAATTTTCATTGAAATTAAAATTTACGCATATCGTTTAGCGCATTTGGCTGTTAACCGATCAGTTGACGGTTCGTGCCCATCCACGGACGAACTATTTCTTTATAGACACAGGTCTCTGTGTACGTGGCAAGAACTTAGCTTCGGGTAAACGGAAACTGAAAGAAGCCTGTCATATATGTGTATAGATGTGTGTGTGTGCATGTGCGTGTGTGTGTGTGTGTGTGTGTTTGTCCTTCCACCGTCGCTTGACAACCGGTGATCGTTTGTTTACTTCCTGTTACCTAGCGCTTCGGCAAAAAGTCCGATAGAATAAGTACCAGGCTTAGCAAAATAATAATAAGTGGCGGCGGTGGCGGTGGTGGCGGCGGTGGTGACGGCGGTGGTGGCGGCAGCGGTGGTGGCAGCGGTGGCGGCGGTGGTGGCGGCGGTGGCGGCGGTGGTGGCGGCGGTGGCGGCGGTGGCGGCGGCGCCGGTGGCGGCGGCGATGGCGGCGGCGGTGGCGGCGGTGGTGGCGGCGGCGGTGGCGGCGGTGGTGGCGGCGGTAGGGGCGGTGGTGGCGATGATGGTAGCACTGGCTATGGTGGTGGTGGTGGCAGTGGTGGTGATGTTGTTATTGTTGTTGTTGTTGTTGGCTGTGGTGGTGGCGGCTTCCGCAGCGGCGGCGGTGGTGCTGCTGCTACAGAGCAATGGCGGTAGGTGTGGGTTTATTGCAATGCTGCTAACAATTACATTTAAAAAAAAAAACAAAAAAAAAGTAACTAATGGCGATGTAATGTTCGTGTGATATTGACTAAAAAGGTTCCACGCCTTCTTGGATGTTTTGAGGGGTTCGTGTTGGTTTTTATTTTATTGTTTGTTCTCCATTCAAAACCTGGCTGATTTACATTTAGCTTTAACACATTTCAGGGTCGATAATTCAGTACCCGGGTAAGGTGTCGCTGTATTCATGTTTAATTGACTGTGTAGTGAAGTCTTGGTCCCTTAGTCGATATCTGTGTGTTTGTGCGGCGTTCATTTTGTCTCCGTTGCAAATCTCTCTGAATATCGTTCAGGACAACGGTTTGACAATTGATATTGTATTAATAGGATTAGTAGGGACGGTAAGGGGGGGGGGGGGGTAGTGATAGTAGTAATAGTAGTAGTAGTAGTAGTAGTAGTAGTAGTAGTAGTAGTAGTAGTAGTAGCCCCAGTCGCAGCAGTAATAGTGGTTGCAACAGCAACAGCAGCAGCAGCAGTAGTGGTAGTAGTAGTAGTAGTAGTAGTAGTAGTAGTAGTAGTAGTAGTAGTAGTAGTAGTAGTAGCACCACCACCAGCAGCAGCAGCAGCGGTACTAGTAGTAGTAGTAGTAGTAGTAGTAGTAGTAGTAGTAGTAGTAGTAGTAGTAGTAGCATAACCACCACCACCAGAACAACTGCAGCCGCATCGATAGTAGCAGCAGCAGTAGTAATAGCACCAACAATAGTGACAGCAGCCTCGGCAGCAGCAGCAGCAGCAGCAGCAGCAGCAGTAGTAGTCGTATTAGTAGTAGTAGTAGTAGTAGTAGTAGTAGTAGTTGCATTATGATTTTCATCGTCGTCGTCGTCATTATCACCATCATCACCATCATCACCATCATCGCCAAGGTCATTACGAATGTCGATGTCGGCAGTCTACATTGTCAGCGTCACCATTATCGAGGTCGTCGTCGCTTACGTCATCCTTGTCATCATTATCACGATCATCATCACCATCACCGCGTTCATTACCACCTCCACCACCACCATCCTCATAATCATCGTCGTCGTCATCATCCAACGCTATTTTCAACACAACAGTCATCAGCAGTATGATCATAGTCATAACCATCACATCTTGCGTCACTCACATCCTCTTCGTCGTCCTCCTCCTCCTCCTCATCATCATCATCACCATCACCATCACCACCACTTTCAACATCATCACCACCATCATCATCAACACTTGTACAAAATTAACGTCATTTTTTTTTTATAATTGCTCGTCCCCAACAAACATCAAAGTGAAACTTGCCAACGTGGGAGCCATATACGAGTTCAATTAGTCAACTAGAATTAACAGCTAAATCTTCCCTATAAATAACGAACACCCAACTGCATTATAAGGGAAAGAAAACAGCGTTTCTCTACTAGGGTTCCCCGGACCCTAGGCTTCCACAAAAGGCTTTTAGGGGTTCCGCGACAAAAATTGAAATAGGCAAATGGTAATTTCATGATCGTAATATAACTATACAAGCACAGCATAATACAATAACATTGGTTATTTTAATATTCTAGTATACTTTTCTACTCTAGGTACAAGGCCCGAATTTTTTGGGGGAAGGGACCAGTCGATTAGGTCGACATCAGTACTCAATGGTACTTAATTTATCCACTCCGAAAGGATGAAAGGCAAAGACGACCTCGGCGGAATTTGAACTGAGAACGTAAAGACAGACGAAATACAGCTAAGCATTTCGACCGGTGTGCTAACGTTTCTGACTTGTAACATTGTAATATAGACATCCTATCTAAGCTTTTACGTTATGAAAACAATATGACAAGCATATATATATATATATATATATATATATATATATATATATATATATATATATATATATATAAAATATACAAGAATAAGGGCAGGGAATCGTCAATTAATAATAGAATTAATAATTAACAATTTTGCCAAGTAGTTCAGTATGAAAATACCTTTATCGGTAAAACCATTTATCATCATAAATATACAGGGATTAGCATTGAGTTGCTTCTCCAACATACTGAAAATTTAGAAATAGCAGTCAAAGAACTACTGATTCTAAACTACAAATTTTTCTCTAAACGGATGGCGATATTTATGGCACACATAGAACAAAAAACCGGAGGGAAAAGCGTAAACAAAACAAGTCTTTAGTTAATTGGATACGAATCGTTTCATGGTTAAGCGAATGAAAATTTCACTATTCCAATCTTCAGCCCAAATATTCTGATAAATTTGAAAGTGTCTCTAAAAAAATTCACGGTAATTTTTGGCCATGCGACACCAAAAATCAACGATAAGAAAGGCACTTACGAATTCATCGGCCAGTGAGTTCAGGCATCTCACCCCCAAAGAAATCTATTCCATGTGCGTCACAAATAGTCCCGTATGAAAAGAAGTCCTCTTGTGGAGGGATTACGGTTTAACCATCTAACTTAGAGATATCAAATATAAAATATACAAGAATAAGGGCAGGGAATCGTCAATTAATAATAGAATTAATAATTAACAATTTTGCCAAGTAGTTCAGTATGAAAAAACCTTTATCGGTAAAACCATTTATCATCA
>NC_142935.1:66772302-66779802 GCF_046866305.1 Octopus bimaculoides
GTGTGTGTATGCGCATCTGTGTGTGTGCGTGCAGGCATGCGAGCGTAAGGGGATGCGGGCAGACGTTCGGGCAGGCTTCGTGCCTGCGGGCAGACAGGCGTGCGAGTATGTTTTGTGTCAGAGTATGGCCATTTAAAAGTGAAATGCATTGAAAAATGGCATCACGAAACTCGTAGTAAACGACAGTTCATAAATCATCTTTTCTATTTACTCCTTACCTTTGCATCATCAAAAAATGTGCATCCGCGTTTGTGGAGTAGGTGTATGCACGCACCATTGATGTGCCTCTGAAGAGTTTGCTTTGGTCTTGTTGATAGAGTAGTATTCTAGCATTTGTGGCTGTGCCTCAAGGCGCTGTGCCTCAAGGCACTGTGCCTCAAGGCGCTGTGCCTCGAGGGGCTGTGCCTCAAGGCGCTGTGCCTCAAGGCGCTGTGCCTCAAGGCGCTGTGCCTCAAGGCGCTGTCCCCCAGTCTTTCCCTAGTGTCGTTCTTCAGTAGTATTTACTTGCCCTCGTCAGCGAGGCTGTCAGCGCTGACGCAGGTATATCTGTGTTGACGATGGTACATTTGTGTCTGTCTTGTCTTGTTAACGCGTTATATTGCTCTGTTTTCCAGCGAGAGCTATTATCAACGTTCATATACAACAGTGCCGCTAGACTGGGGTCCATATGGCCCTTGGGGGTTCACGGAAGATTTTGTTAGCTTTGTGGTAAGTAGCTTGCTTAAGAACCACATGGTTCCGGGTTCAGTCCCACTGCGTGCCACCTTGGGCAAGTGTCTTCTATTATAGCCTCGGGCCGACCAAAGCCTTGTGAGTGGATTTGGAAGACGGAAACTAAAAGAAGCCCGTCGTATAAATGTATATATATATGTATATAGATGTGTGTGGGTGTGTGTGTGTGTGTGTGTGTGTGTGTGTGTGTGTGTGTGTGTGTGTGTATGTTTGTGTGTCTGTGTTTGTCCCCCAACATCACTTGACAACCGATGCTGGTGTGTTTACGTCCCGGTAACATAGCGGTTCGGCAAAAGAGACCGATAGAATAAGTACTAGGCTTACAAAGAATAAGTCTCAGGGTCGATTTGTTCGACTGAAGACAGTGCTCCAGCATGGCCGCAGTCAAATGACTGAAACAGCTAAAAGAGTAAAGAGTAATAAATTAGTCAAACTTGTACAATACACAAAAAATATTTTAACAATTTTTGATGATATCTATTTCCTGATGATATTTATTTATAAAAATATATGATGTTTTAATAAATATCGAATGGTTATGGGAGTCAATCCGAGGAGAATATGAAAGAGTCTTCACGTTTCTATTACAGATATCTTTCAAACAAGGACGGGGTTCGCCCTTGTGTTATCTTGTATAGCTTTAGTGATACGGAAGGTACTCTACAGTTAATAGAGCTATAAGGAAATGTTCTGCTGCTTTTACTGTGATACAATGAAGTAACACAGAAAAGGAAAATATGATATGGCTTTCGGAACAATAATGATGTGTAATAATTCGATATCTGATCGAGATGGCAGATTGTCTGCCGCTGTCGATGTATCTCTTTACACTCACAATCACTTCCACATCGTGCTGTTTGCTTTTCTCATCAAAATTAACTTCAGTTTGACCCTTCAATGACCCTTAGATGCCTTTGGCGAACTGCAAACTGGAGAAGTGATTGAGCCAGTTTTCCTGCCTGAGTATAGCTTTTCTATTTCCTCCTTCCCACAAATACCGGTGACTCTGTAAGCTAAGTGTGTGTGTGTTTGTGTGTTCATGAATATGTTTCAGTTGGGTTATGTAGTGGTGTGAAGTAAACCGCAAGGAAAAAAGCAGAAATGCTTCCTCCGAGGAGTTTCCATCCAATATTTTTCCTCCAACTAAATTACTCACACAAGTCTTTGCTCCACTCCTCACTTTCAAATTAATAGCAATGAACAACTTCATGCATCGTTCAGTGGTATTCTACTTGAAACCAGATAACTGAAAGTCGAACATTTTTGCCACATAACCATGTCTGCATCAACACATGCATATTGTAAACCATTTTGGTTGAAAGTTACTGAGTCAGTTAATATGCATATTAGAAGCAATTGTATTCCTTCTGACTTTACATGCTGGGTTTTCGACTGTTTCAAGTGCGATCTGGCAGAAAGAGTGTCTCTGTGTGTACTCATTACTTTATAGGTACATCAGACAATTTTCGATACCGTGTTACATGTTACTAATTTATAGCTGCTCACGAGTGATGGCGGCCTGCTGGGCTGTTATTGTTTTGGTTAATATTTTAAGGTAAATGTTTAACCAGAGGTAAAAGACTTGTTCTAGTGTCTCAAGTTTAGAAGATTTGTGAGGAAAGATTGGAAGTAATACTTAACCTGGAGTCCTGGCTCCAAATATTGGCAACCGTAAGGACTCCATTAAAGCCATACAAAAGCCAGGTGAGAGGTCGTTTTGAATCGGGTGATGTACTGAACATGCCACAGAACGAGTGTATATGCTTTCAGAGAGCCATGCGAGTAAATTTCACTTTCAAGCTTTTAGGTGTCTCGTGATAATTGTATGAGACACAAACACAATGCTTTGTACAGTGTTGTTCGACGTGACTCCTCAGGAGTGTACAGTAAACTTCTTAGTAGCATAAAGTTGCCTTCTTCATTATTAGACATGCATGAGTCAACTCAAACATTCCTGAACCAACACAGACATACCTGAGTCAACACAAATAAGCCTGAGTCAACATAGATATGCCCGAGTCAACAGCAGACATGCCTGAGTCAACACAGATACTCCTGCAGTAACATAGATACACATTCGTCACTACACTCAATGCAGACTTTCTGTAGAAGTGTATTATACCAGTTAATATCCCAGAATCAAAGTATTGACCAGACCATCAAATGCTGTTATACATCGCTGATCACAATGCGCCTCCAATTCTACTTCGATAGCACAATTCTTTTCCATCTTAACCCAAATTGCTTGGTAAAATCGTTGTGGTGGCCTTCCAAGAGGTCTTTTTCGGATATTTTGGATAATGCTCGGCAACTGCACGAATTCACCTGTTGTCTGTGAACCACGTGACATGTCCGGCCCAGTAGATCATTTGCTTTCTGTACTCTGCGATCACATGGTCATTCCGCTCCGTTCTCGAATTATTCCATTTCTAATGTGCTCTCTCAATAATAGTCTTAGCATGAATCTTTCCATAACCCTTTCAGTCGTAACCAATATACGCATTAGTAAGAATTTATTTTGATATTATTGACCATTATAAGAGTTTTATCTATGGATTTGTGTATTAGTGACGACTGACATGTTCCACTTTTCGCGTAGATCTGTTTGATATATTAATCACCGAGTAGAAATGCAAACCGTTAAGATGTTGACTCGATGAATGGATAAATAATCTAACTAGTTGTTTGATTGGATATTCTTATTACTAATTCGATTGTCTACCTACCCTACTCAGCTAGATGATTTATGAATTTCTTGACTGATGGAGTAAAAGATTGATTGGTGAACGGTTTTGCTAATTAATTTGCCCGTTGTTTGAAGAATGACTTTGACGATTGACTGAACAACTTTACTAATAATTTCATGATTTTTCGCTACGATTTACTTGGCTGATTGCGACATGTATTTGCTATCTAATTGTTAATTGCTTGATTGATCCATCCATCCATCCATCCAGTCTATCTATCCATCGATTTGTTACTCTGTTTCCTACTTTATAAATAGATTCAACAATTGGTCGGCTGATTTGGCAAACGTTCAGAAAAGAATTGATATAAATTGTAATTATATTGCTTATGTATGTCTTCAAACCCCGTGAGGTTCGAGAGCAGTGATGTTGATTTCCTGTTTTATAGTAATGAAGCTCTGTCTCATCTACATGATCTTCTGAGATATTCTCGCATACGATATCTTAAGTGGGTCACATACAATAATGATGCTGATGTCCATCTTTCGTAGATAATGAAATACAAAGCATAGATTTAGCATAGAATTCTCCAATTCATGTCAAATTTTCTGAGATATATTCCCAGATGGTGGTTTAACCAGTTTGTGTATGTTGAAGTTTGTCCTCAATACATGACATTGATTAAAAGTGAAAATCTCAGCCTGATTTATACGTTCTTCTGAGACACATTCGCACGCAATAGATGAATAGGGCTACGTACTGCGAAGTCTGTCCTTGACAATCGATGAAATATTTGGAACAGGTATAAAAGAAAGATCTATGAAACTGGTGGTGAAAGCCTATAAATGTTTGAGTGAAGGTGACATTTGCTCAGCCTGATCCATGAAGCGTTAGTCATTAGAATACGGTAGAAGAGACAAAGAAATAAAATGGCGAGCCTATTGTGTGTGTCTAAAACCAGGGTACGTCTATGAGTAACTGTCAGTCGGATTGCATTTTTCCTGGGTGTGGTTTAGAGCGTCTGTAAGTGCAGCACAAACACCGTCCCTTATATGAGATTAAAACTTCATTGTATGCCTCCGCTGGGTTTTGTAAAGCAAATAAGTATCATTCTTTCTTTATAATGAGAAGACTTTCAGTTTTTGACAAGACCTATTTCTAATAATATAAAACAATATAGAGGGTTATATTTCAAAATATGGTATAAAACGATACAGACTACTACCTTTTACATGATACGGTCATTTAATTACGACCATGCTGGGACACCGCCTTGAAGGATTTTAGTCGGACGAGTCGAGCGCGATCGTTATTTTATTTATTTATTTATTTTTGTGTGAAGCTTGGTACTTGTTCTATCGGTGTCTTTTACCGAACCGCTAGGTTACAGGGACGTAAACATACCAACACCAATTGTCAAGCACTGGTGGAGAGCAAGCCCAGAAACATAAGAACACACAGACACACACACGCGCACACATATGCATATATATATATATATATATATATATATATATATATATATATATATATACATATATATGTATATATATATATATGTATGTATGTATGTATATATACATACATATATACATATATACTCTTTTACTCTTTTACTTGTTTCACTCAGTTGACTGTGGCCATGCTGGAGCACCGCTTTTAGTCGACCAATTCGACCCCAGGACTTATTCTTTGTAAGCCTAGTACTTATTCTATCGGTCTCTTGTGCCGAACCGCTATATTACGGGGACGTAAACACACCACCATCGGTTCTCAAGCGATGTCGGGGGAACAAACACAGACACATACATATATACGATGGGCTTCTTTCAGTTTCCGTCTACCATATCCACTCACAAGGCTTTGGTCGGCCCGAGACTATAATAGAAGACACTTGCCCAAGATGCCACGCAGTGGGACTGAACTCGGAGCCATGTGGTCGGTTAGCAAGCTACTTACCACACAGCCACTCCTACGCCTGAGTTTTCGCGTCTGTGATTAACGGGAAAGAATACTAGGGTCGATTCATTCGACTAAAAATTCAAGGCGGTGCCCCAGCATGGCCACAATCAAATGAAACAAGTAAAAGATAGAATATAATTCTAGAATATCTTTTATAAGTTTGCCTTTCCTTTTGTTTGTTTTTGTTTTCTTTCTAATTTCTTAATATTTTCCACTACATTTATTCTTGTTCATTTCTTTTTTTTAAAGTAGTTTTATCGACTATTTGAAAACCTTATTGACATGTTGCTGTTGTCATTGTTGATGTTGTTGTTGTTGTTGTTGTTGTTGTTGATGTTATTGTTGCTGTTGTTGTGGCTGCTCTCGCCGCCTCCGCTGCCGTCGTTTTCATTGTGCTGTCATTTCTATCAGAACAGACCGAGGAGACGTCTTTTGTCTCGTCTGCTAGCGACTCCGTTCACTTATCAACCGGTTATTGGTGTTTGTTTGCTAAACTGACTTGTCATAACATCATATTTGAATTAGCAGCCTGATTAACAGTTAGACGACTTGCCTACTTACTTACTCCAGGGAATCACTTTTTGGTCAATTAACGTGCTTATGCGTATATATAGCCACACTTAAGTGGCAATATACTACACTTTATCGTGCAGTTACTGTTAATACTTCATTTAGAGAATTAACATTGCTTATATATATATATATATACACATATACTCACACACGTGTGTGTGTGCGTGCGAGTGTATGTGAGTGTATAGATATATATATATATATATATATATATATATATATATAGGAGAATGTACGAGAAAATAAACAATAACAGACGAGGACAGGTGGTGTAAACAACAAAAGGATGTATTAGTTTAACGCTCGGGAATAGAGAAAGTCTTTAACGTTTCGAGCTACGCTCTTCAACAGAAAGACTACGGAGAAAAACACGGACAAAAAAAATTGAATGGTGTTGGTCAACGGTCTATCATGACTACTGTCATGGCTTCTGTTGACCGGAAGTTAGAAAGTTTACACAGGAGAGCTAAGAAAAGGGGGAGATAACAAAGGAGAAAAAGAACGGTGATCGAAGAACGAGGAGCTGTGTGTGTGTGTGTGTGTGTGTGTGTGTGTGTGTGTGTGTGTGTGTGTGTGTGTGTGTTTGTGTGTGTGTGAGAGAGAGAGAGAATGCTGGTGATCTTGACGTATGCATGTGTGAAAATGGGGAGGGGAGAAAGGAGTTGGTCAGTTGTGGTGTGTGCGTGGTGTGATGTGAGAGTGTTGGGAGGTGGGGAAGGCATGGGTGGAGTGTGGGTTAGGCTGAGGGTGGGGTAGAGGTAAGGGGTGGGTGTAAGGATTTGGATGGGGTGGAGTGGAAAGTAGAGTAGGAGTGTGTTGGGGTGGGGTGGGATGAGCTTATGAGGGAGGGTTGACGATGAAGGGGGAAGGGGAAGGTGAATATAAGAGAGGGGAAGGTGGGTATGGGAGGAGGGAGAAAGAGAGGAAGAGAAAGAGAGTGAGAGAGAAGAGAGTGAAAGTGAGAGAGAGAGAAAGAGAGAAGAGAGTGAGAGAGAGAGAGTAAGAGAGAAGAGAGTGAGAGAGAGATGAAGAGAGAAGAGAGTGAGAGAGTAAGAGAGTAAGAGTGAGAGAGTAAGAGTGAGAGAGTAAGAGAGTAAGAGTGAGAGAGGGGAGAGTAAGAGAGAAGAGAATGAGGGTGAGTAAGAGAGTAAGAGAGGGGAGAGAAAGAGTAGGGGTGAAGAGAAGTGGGAGTGAAGAGAAGTAGGAGTGAAGAGAAGTAGGAGTGAAGAGAAGTAGGAATGAAGAGAAGTAGGAGTGAAGAGAGGTAGGAGTGAAGAGAAGTAGGTGTGAAGAGAGGTGAAGAGACGTACAGAGAAGTAGGAGTCGGAGCAGGAGGGGGAGGTGGGTAGGAGGAGGGAGGAGAAAGGGTGGTAGGAGGGAGGGTGGGGGAGAGAGGCAGGAGGAGAGGGTTTAGATGAAGAGGGGAGGGGAGTTGAGCCCATGTGGCGCAAAGGAGCGAAGAGTGAAGATGAATCCTTGTTCACGGCGCGGGAGTCTGGATGTCCCCTGTGCATGGCCAATCCAAACGCGGACAGGTGTTGCTGCA
>NC_142935.1:66784802-66789802 GCF_046866305.1 Octopus bimaculoides
CATAATAACAACGAGCATTCATTGCAGTGTTATATATATGATGCTGACACACACACACATACATACATACATATATATATATATATATATGCATGTATCTGTTTATATACATACATATGTACATACATGCATACATACATGTGTGTACATACATATACATATATATATATATATATATATATATATATATATATATATATATATATATATATAGACCTATTCATACATACACAAACACACACAGATATATATATACATACATATATATATATATGTCTATATATATATATGTGTGTGTATATATATATATATATATATATATATATATATATATATATATATATATATGCATATATATGTACGTATATATGCATATACTCATTTACTTTTGTTTTTACATGATTGTAAGTAGTTTTCGTAAACTTATCCTCCGACGCTACTCTATCTCTTTCTCTTTCTCTTTCCTTTCTTCCTCCCCCCCCTCGTTCTTCCTCTGTACTACTACGTATCTCGCCTTACCCCTCTTGTTCTTCCTCTGTTACTACTACGTATCTCCTTCTCCCCCTCGTATTTCCTCTCTTTCTCTTTTCCTCTCGTTGCTCACCTATTCTTCTACTTCCTCCCTCTCTTTCTCCCTCTACCACTCTCTCTCTTCCCTTTACACCGGCATGGTCACATGCTTCTGGTCAATAATCCTTTCCTTCCTTGGCTTTCGCCAAGTAACGCACGCCACCACTTTGTCTCTCTCGGTTCCGTGCCTCATCGCGTTCATACACACATAATTTTTCTCGTCTGGCCGTAAAGCCTTTTCTGTTTGTTTTCCTGTCTTGTTTTTTGTCCGCCACTACATTCCTCCATGGCTAGATTTAATTTGCGTATACAAATTTAATCTGCGATCCATGGGACGAGCCGTTTTAACGATGCGTCCTGCCCGAAGCTCGTCGAAACGCCGGTGTTAAAACGTGGGTAGCTGATGAAGTAGAATGTTCTCTATGTGGCTCGTGTGTTCTCGTCTACGTTTGTTTGCAATGTCCTGTACCCAGATATACACCTATACATACAGGTGGATGTCGGTATGCACATACCTGTACGTATATATGCATATACTCATTTACTTTTGTTTATATATATATATATATATATATATATATATATATATATATATATATATATATATATATATACATATATACACATGTATATGTATGTATGCAGATATGCATACAGAAATACTCATTACCCTCTTCTTTATTAGAGGTTATCAGTGGATAATCGACGATGACTATAAACTTACAAATGTTCTTCCCTGCAGGCTTTCTTTCTCCTATTGATCTTGTGTAATCCAGCTGTGGATATAAATGCTTAATTTCTACTTGTGTTCAATGATATCCAAGTATCTTCTTATTCGCCAACTTGAAATACCTTACCGCTAGCCAAACACGTACGGAATAATTCTTTTTGTAACGGAGTTGTTTCATTCTGTGCGTACTTTGCTATTTCGTACCGCAGTTTGTATCTTTACACATGTACCGAAAAGTATCTCATTTTAACCTGCTTTGAAATCTGGTTTTGCATTCTTCTTTCTATATACACAAAAAATTGTCTTTATTCCTTATAAAAAGGATGTGGAGGCGCAATGGCCCAGTGGTTAGAACAGCCAACTCACAGTCATAGAATCGCGGTTTCGATTCCCAGACCGGGCGTTGTGAGTGATTATTGGGCGAAAACACCTAAAGCTACACGAGGCTCCGGCAGGGGATGGTGTACTCTTTCACCACAACTTTCTCCCACTCTTACTTCCTGTTTCTGTTGTGCCTGTAATTCAAAGGGTCAGCTTTGTCACACTGTGTCACGTTGAATATCCCCGAGAACTACGTTAAGGGTACACGTGTCTGTAGAGTGCTCAGCCACTTGCACGTTAATTTCCCGAGCAGGTTGTTCCGTTGATCGGATCAACTGGAGCCCTCGACGTCGCAAGCGACGGAGTGCCAAAAGCAATAAGAAGGATACATAGAGGGGGACAAACAAGGACAGACAAGGACATATAGGGGTCAGTCACACTGTAACACGAGATTATAAACGAACGAATTTATGGATATGAATGTCGAATGATATGAGTTAAAAATTAGATGTTATAATTCAAACTATTTACAGGGTTCGGGTTAGTGAACTAACCCGCCGGTTGATTTCCTTTTGGTAATCCTTTCTGTTCTTCTTTGCCCGGACCGACCGTGTCAACACGGCTCCTTGCATTCTCATCTTTCTTACTTACTACTTCCGTCCATCTTTTTCCAAATACACTTTGCGGCAGGCTCCTCCTCTCCAGACGGATCTTGCTGGAAAAGTGGGCGGCGAAATAATCCACCAGCCTACGTCTGGAGATGAAATGGCCTGTCGCAATCCCTTTCACTCGCGTCTTCCATACACAAACCCGTAGAGGCCTCGGTCCACGTATGTATACATATTTCATGATAATATTTTCTTAAAGTCGAAAAAATAAAAACTTCATACACTGCTACTCAAAGTTTCACGTAATCGTTCATCAGATTGAGTTAGAGTTTTTGAAGACTTTTTTCGGCTTTAATAAAACAGTATTTTATAATACATTTTGTATTCAAGAACTAATTATTTTCTACCTTGTTTTGCGTTTGTGTGATTACTTAGCGTTTCTGTATTTCATAATAAGGAGCTTCAATTTCTGTATATAATGTTTTTTCCAGGACCTATCTTTATATTTGATGTAAATTTATTATCCGCAAGAGTTATTAGATATTGATTAAATGTACTCGTTCTTGTGAAACATTAGTCCTGCATATGATTAATGAAATTGCATATTTTATGTTGATGATGATGACGACAACAACGAGGACGATGACGATGACGATGATTATGATGAAAAAGATGAAGGAGACGTGACGATAATGATGATAAGAATCAAGACGCTGATGATGATTTCATGATGATAATGATGAGGATGATGTGGTGATGAACATGTTGATGTAAATCCATCTAATGTTTCTAAAGATAGAGGCTGATAATGTGGATTTCGTGCTTCATTGTTCTGTGTTATAATAAGCGTCTATGCACACACACACACACACACACACACACACACACACACACACATACACACACACTCATGCTTGTATACGTATGTATGAATGTCTGTGTGCTTTTGTGTGCATATATATATGTATATATATATGTATATATATATGTATATCTATGAAGGCATATATATATGTATATATATATATATATATATATATATATATATATATATATATATATATATGTGTGTGTGTGTGTGTGTGTGTGTGTGTGTGTATGGGTATAAATACATAGATGGATAGATAGATGTGTGTCTGTGTGTGTCAGTGTGTGGGGTCACTTATAAGTGAGTACAAATATATATATATATATATATATATATATATATATGTATGTATGTATATGTATATACACAGATTCATACATACATATATGCATACGTATATATGTGTATATATATATATAAGAATATATATATATATATACACAAATATATAACTAGATATATTCATACGTGCAAAAATACATACATGCATACATATACAAGCGTATATTTAAACCAGTTTCTCTGAATTACCATAATTAAGATGCAAGACACATCTTAAGATTTATAAGAAATGTTGTTCCAACTTTGCCGATATTGAGACTAGCCAACAACAACGACAACAACAATGAAATAAGCCTGAAATAATTCGTAAAATAGAAATACAAAGTGCTAAAAGAAATACAAAACATATATTTAAAGCAAAAAAAATGTTAGCAATTATAACGAAAATAGAAAAAAAATAACAGTCAATAGAATTCTGACAGCCATTTATAAGAATGTGCCGCTTCAGCTGGAAACGGAATAAAGAGCAGCAGCAGCAGCAGCAGCAGCAGCAGCAGCAGCAGCAGCAGCAGCAGCAGCAGCAGAAGTAGTAGTAGTAGTAGTAGTAGTAGTAGTAGTAGTAGTAGTAGTAGTAGTAGTAGTAGTCTTGCTAATAATGGTAATATGGTGACGTAAAATAATCATTGAATCTTCTGTTTCTGCACTGTGCACCTCGCTTCTCTCATGCCTTCCTATATTTTACCATACAGAATGATATTTCCTGTCTCCGGCAGATTAAATACGACGATACGGAAGAGATAAAGCAAAGACACAAAAAAAACATGACATATCCATATACATTTCGTGGTGTGTCCTCTACTTAACTAGGCTATAGCACCATCGCCTAACCCACGTATGTCTTTCTTCTTCTCTTTTACTTTCTTCAAATGTCTGATGAAGGACCATATCTGAAAAGATAAACATTCACTCTATAACTTGTTGATAATATTTTTTCTTCTTCTCAATTTAATAATATTAATTATGAATACTTCTGTTTTGTTTATTGTCACGTTGTTTATATTTCACTTATTCACTGAATTCTGGTAAATAATCCTTCGAGCAGACGGTCAGTGGCGACACCTGCTGCGTTTGGCTGTTCTACATTGATAAGGGACAAATACCCTGAAACTAGTCTGTAGATGCCAGACCAGCAAGGGTAAGTGGCTGACCTCCCCTGTTCGAAGGTTATAATGGACACAGGTTCATGTGTCACATAGCTAGCTAGAGGCGATGGCCTCTTGGGGCTAATCAACGGCAGCATTTGTCCTATTTTTTTGACTGCCATGTTGGCTTGGCCATAACTATTAATATCCAGTACCGTTGCCGTAGTCTCCTTTAGATAAACTTAGAAATATTAATATTTCTCTTACTAGAATAATTTGTTATCTATTCTCACATTAGGGAATATTTGACAATACAGCTCCCTAGTCTTATACTACCATATGAAGGCGGTGAGCTGGCAGAGTTGTTATCACGCCGGACAAAATGCTTAGCTGCATTTCGTCCGTCTTTATGTCCTGAGTTCAAATTCTGCAGAGGTTGACTTTCATTCGTCTTTTCGAGGTCAAGAAAATAAGTACGA
>NC_142935.1:66799802-66819802 GCF_046866305.1 Octopus bimaculoides
ATACTCGTGTATATATATATATATATATATATATATATATATATACATGCACATACAAACACACACATATATATATATATACACACGAGGCCAAAAGTTTGGAACATTTTTTTAAAAGTTAAAATTGTTATGCCCAAGTACAATTCAATTGAAATTTATACAACGTAGGGATATACTTACCTAATAACTGATGCAATGGTTCAATGTCTAGAAAAAATCATTTTCAAATCTATATTTCAAATTTTGGTCAAGTAATAATATATTGCAAATAACTTTGGGCATTTAATATTAAAAAATTCTAATTTTCAGACCTATGTTCCAAACTTCAGACCACGACTGTAATTCTGTTTTAAATCCTTGTTACATCAGCTGATCAGGAAAAGTAGAATCTATAGAGCATTCTTATTCTTATTTGCCTTTAACCCTCCAACGCGGAGTATAGGCCACTTATAATTGAATTCCATCTCGCGTAATTTTTCGCTTCTGTACTTATACTCTGCTATGAATGTCCCCCGTTCTCTAGTTCCTTTTGTGTTGATCTACGCCACGAGTTCTTAGGCCTACCTTTCGTTCTATATCCATCCGGATTCCACTATAAAGCACTTTTCGCTACATTTGGTGTGTCTTTTCTAATTGTGCTACCAATCCACTTCCACTTTTTCTTAAATATTTGCTTCCCAATCGAAACTTGATTTGTTCTTTGCTATCTATAGAGCACGGTACAAATTATTTTGGAAACTTAGCAACGTCCCATTCGCTTTTGTCATGAAGTGCTGACAGCGCCCTTATCGATAGAAAATGACTGCCATTCAAGTTGTGAGTTAAATCTAAACTATTATATACCGACACAATATATCTCTTGTATTTTTTGAAATGACTAAGAGGTGCAGATGTGACTGTGTGGTTAAGAATTTCGCTTTCCCATCAAGTCATTTCGTGTTCAACCCCACAACGTGGCATCATAAGTAATATTTTGTTTTTCTTTTTTTTTTTTGTGGCTCTAGCTATAGCTTTGGACTGACCGATGCTTTTTAGGTGAATCTGGCTGAAAGAAACTGCATTGGAAGCTCGTCGTGCGCATATATATATGTACATGTAAATGAGTGAATGTGTGTGTTTGTCCTCCCTATTGTTTGATAACCGATGCTGGTTTGTTTACTTACCAGTTCGGCAAAAGGTTTCCGTGGAATAAATACCAGACTGAAAATAAAGTAAGTACAGGGATCGATTTGTTCAGCTAAACCTTTCAAGGTGTTGCCCCAGAATGGCTGCTGTCCAATGATTGGAACAAAATAAAAGATAAAAAGATACGAGTAATTGTATTTATTCAATTTGTGTTCGAAACTTAGTTCGTCTGATGAATCATTTCTTCTGGTTCATAAATATCACTAATTACACATGTTTGAAAGCCATAAATTTTTTTTTAAAAGATAATAATACGGGAGCATATTATTTTACACAGCATACTGGGTTTAATGGTCATATTTCAACGAAATTCATTTGATATTTTGTCTTCCTTGATGTTCTCGTGAACGAGAGCTTATCTCGTTTATTCAACCGGCCAACAACCAACAGACAAGAGAGAAAAGAGAAGAAAAGAGACAGGAAAAAAAAATGTCGTAGCCAGAGTAATAACACGTCTTTTTGTCACCACGCATCTTTTAACCCATTACTACAACGACAAAATCCAGACAAAAAGAAATCTAAATTTAATTGCACTTTACCATTTCGCACCATTGCTTAAATTTTGAATAAATCATACATCGTTTGTTCCCTGCATCAATATAATTTCCAGGAGTCTGAGCCCTTTGCATCTGATTACTGCAGCAACCGTATGAATTAAATTTGATTTCCCATCGTTTGTTTCTGTCTCAAATAGTTCAGAAGTAAAATGAATTGTGTGTGGTTATTTCTTAATGCCCATCTATCACCGATATATTTTTTCTTTAATTAAATTGCATACATCATTTTTCTTCACATATGTCATTTTTCTTTATCTGAGCGAGTGAGTGCCTTGATCAAGCCTTTACGTAGTCGTATGAGCTACTAGAAATAGCAGCCATGTCACCGTCAAATAACAGTTTCTGATTTAGGGACATAATCAGAAATTGTTTTGATATGCGCGGTAGCGGTGGATGCTATCGAGATAGGAATTGATCGATGAAAGACAAGGTTGATCTCTATGTGTCTATATACACACTCACACACGCACACAGCTGTATACGTCCTCACACGATGTACTTCCGTACTGTTTCTTATTTCTTTATTGCCCACAAGGGGCTAAACATAGAGGGGAGAAACAAGGGATTAAGTCGATTACATCGATCCCAGTGCGTAACTGGTACTTAATTTATCGACCTCGAAATGATAAAAGGCAAAGTCCACCTCGGCGGAATTTGAACTCAAAACGTAACAACAAACGAAATACCGCTATGCATTTCGCCCGGCGTGCTAACGTTTCTGCCACCTCGCCGCCTTCCATACTGTTTCTGTCAACCAAATTTTACTCAAAGAAACAATCAGCTCAAAACCATCGCAGAATGCATTTGCCCAGTCTTCTATGCTGTGAAACGAAACCAATAACCATACGGTTGCAATCGAAACGTTTTAACCATAAAGCCAAAATTGACGTCTATATTATTGTTATGTCATTCGGTGGGACTATGGATTCATATCTAGCCACACGAAGTTTTCTCTGACCAGAAAATAGGGCTGTAAATCTAAATCAGTGCTTTAAACTTGTTAAAGCGTTGCCCTCGTAGTCATACAGAAGTAGAATAATGTTTAATGCTTTCGATTTATTTCCGGTTTACTTCTTGGCGTCAAATGAAAAATAATATTGGGTTGCCCGGAAAGTTCGTGCCGATTTATAGAAGCTTACCTTTCGACTTATTTGCCATGAAACCACCTCAATTTTGGGAAGAGGGTATTTCAAGTTAAAGGAAAGATGGCGACGCATTGTGCAACAAAATGGTTCATATTTGGTTGATTAAAAATGTAATGGCAAGTATTTATTGACTTTTTTCTTTCCTTTAAAAATCGGCACGAACTTTCCGGACAACCCAATAGATAACGACTCTCAAGATAGAAGAGGCGATGTATGTATAACAAGAAATATAGCTTTCAGAGATGTTATCCCCCAAAGACTACACATTCCGTATTTCCTATGTGGACGTTTACAGAATCTTAAGAACTCAATGATTCAGAGGAAATGTAAATTCAAAATAGATTGTAAATATTAAATAGTTCTCTATAATCTTGGAGCTGTCTTGAAGTTTTTAAAATAACCTCGGGATTTCCGTGGGTACGGCTGCTGATGCAATGATATTTATTGTATAAATTTCACTAAAAACGTAGAAAGCACATTTTTACGGTTGCAATGCATTTTTAGAATGTCCTGTACTTCAGTGTGTGTGTGTGTGTGTGTGTGTGTGTGTGTGTGTGTGTGTGTGTGCATGTGTGTATATACACGTATACATATACTTGTACGTGTATATTTATGGATGTACGCATAAACACACACACACACACACACACACACACACATATATATATATATATATATATATATATATATATAAATATATATACACATATATATACATATATACATATATATATATTCATATATATATATATATATATATATATATATATATATATATATATATATATATACATATATATATATTCATATATATATATATATATATATATATATATATATATATATATATATATGCATGTGTATGTATACACACACACACTCCTCCAAAACATTCCTCATTATTCATAATAATTTTCCTTCTGTTAGCGAAATACTAGTGTGTATAGTTTTTATTTTCATTATTTTTTTTTTTTTATTATTACTATTATTATATTTTTTTTTTGCTTCTGTTTTATCTCGATTTGGGAAAACAATAGTAATTCATCGTAATTTTTTTTGTGAGAGAACGGACTGTTAGTTATCTTCCATTTTTTTATTTTTTTTTTATTAATATGACAGAAGAAAAGCATTTTAGATGTTCATGGCTTTTCTAAATATATTCCTAGAACAGCCGCATAATAATTACACAGTTCTCCTCAAATTCCATTAACAATGCATCTATATATACTCCAATATCTTACGTATATTCTATTTTCTTTATACAATTTTCAATTCACTTTCTTTTCTTCAGAAAACCACATCTAATTTCCCTACTATCTCTCCACATCTTTTCCATAAACATTTTTACCAGTTTTGCTTATGCAGATATCCCGTGGCTTTTTCAAAATATTCTTTAATCTACCAGTAAGGCCTATAATACAATAGATACCTCTCTAAAAGCTTATCTTTGTTTTGCATAAAGGGATCCGTGATTATCCTTCCGTACTCACATGGGGTACCTATCTTAATTTACATGTTGGTGAACTCTGAGTGTGTTGTTTGATCCTAGGTCAGCCCTTATGGAACTCACCCATGATGAACGGCCTTTTTAAGCGCAATTATTCTGTTCTTTTTCAAACTCAAACATACTCATTAACAAACCAATTACTTCAGTTTTTCAAACCAATCCAGCCAGGACCATCCAAGCTTACTATTATTTAGTGTGACTTGCTATTATTTAATACACCAGAAAGGTTAGACTGTCCGACAAATGTCTACGAGTTATTTCGTTTGGCCCTTCACGTTCTGGTTTAAGGTCCTATCAAGGATTTTAGGGGTCTATAACATAAAAATATCCGTCAACTTATAGCACCGGTGACATCGATCAACCCTGTCGATCTGATAGTGATCGCTTTCTGTCGAAATCAGAAATCACTTAATGCAACTAGAGTGTTCTGTGATGGAAATTTGGATGTTGTTTGTAAGTGAACATGGAGAGATAATTAAGTGAAGTGGACGCAGGCGTGGCTGTGTGTTTTACTTCAACCCCGAAAAGATGACAGGCAAACTCGACCGCGGTGTAATTTGAACTCAAAACGTAAAGAGAGAGAAAATGCTGTTAGGCATTTTGTCCAGTGTGCTAATCATTCTGCCAGCTTACTACCTTAATAATAATAATAATAATAATAATAATAATAATAATAATAATAATAATAATAATAATAATAATAATAATAATAATAATAATAATAATAATAATAATAATAATCAAAATCAAACCATCTTCGAACCCCCAAAACACCATGTACAAAAAAATTACAAACAGATTAAATAACACCGGTATTATTACACCCAAGAATAACAACCGAGAAGTGCGTACTGTAAGCTTGTTACGAAAAAAATACGAAGATCTGAACGTACAAAACAATCTGACAACAGAAATAAACGAACCGGTACCCTACGAAAACGATGACCGTCAAAATAAAGGACCGGACGTTGTTCCTCATGTCCCGCAAACAAAACCAAAACGGCATAAATGGACACGTGAGGAATACATTTCGATACTATACGCCTATTTCACAGCAGTGCTCTACCCAAAAAACGAAAACACAACAACACATACATATAAAATATGGAAGAAAAATAATGTAAATATAGACCTCGATAAAACAATGAACCCTAACAAACTAGCTAGCATAAGAAGATATATTCTAAAAGCAAAAAAAATATCAGAAATAGAAATAGAACAATTGAAAGAAAAAATACGTCAGGAAAATCTAGATAGTAGTCACACAGAAATGCCAAATAATAATACAAACACTGAGATAGCAAAACACGAGGACAAACGTAACATTTCCGGCAAAAACGAAGTAAACAAAAAACAACAAACCCAGACCGTAGAGATGTACAATAGTGTACAAAAAGCACCAATCCAGAACACCACAGACAAACATATGAATGAAAAGGAAGGCAAAACAAATATATTCAGACAAATACATAACAAAAACACCAGGACTTACAAATATATATAACATACAGAAAATTGCACTACTGGGTACTGCACACATTCTACGCAAAACACTTTCAATACAGTAAACATAAGAGCACCACAGCAAACCACAGAACATACCCGAGGCGCACAGAGCTGCGCTCGGTAGTGAAGTGAAAGCACGTTATAAAAATAAAACTACTGAACAATAATAATAATAATAATAATAATAATAATAATAATAATAATAATAATAATAATAATAATAATAATAATGATGATGATGATAATAATAAAACACTTTCAATACAGTAACCATAAGAGCATCACAGCAAACCACAGCACATACCCAAGGCACACAGAGCTGCGCTCGCTAGTGAGGTGAAAGTACGTTATAAAAATAAAACTACTGAATAATAATAATAATAATAATAATAATAATGATAATAATAATAATAATAATAATAATAATAATTCTTTCTATTATAGGCACAAGGCCTGAAATTTTGGGGGCGTGGGGAGACTAGTTTGGTTACATCGGCCCAGTATTTCACTGGTACTTAATTTAGCGACCCTGAAAAGGTGAAAGGCAAAGTCGACCTCGGCGGAATTGACCTCAGAACGTCGCGACGGACAAAATGCCGCTACGCATTTCATCCGGTTTGCTAAAGACTCTGCCAAGGTCACTTCCGAAATTGTAATGGTTTCAAATGTTGGCACAAGGCCAGCAATTTGGGGCGACTGGATAAATCGATAACATCGATCTCAGTGCTTATTTTTATCGAACCTGAGATGATGAAATGCAAAATCGGCCTCAGGGAAATTTGAACTCGGGACGTAATGACGATAAGCATGTTACCCGCTGTACTAACGATTCTGTCAGCTCACCAGCTTGGCACTAACGACAATAACAACTGAGGTTCTTTATATGTGAAGGCGGGTGGCTTATTGGTTAGGGTGTTCGGCTCACGATTGTAAGGTCGTCAGTTCAATTCCCAGCGACACTATATTCCACGTTGCTCTATTCCACTCAGCTAGCAATAATCAGTTGTAGCTGTAGTTCAAAGGACCGGCCTTGTCACACACTGTGTCTCGCTGTGTCACGCTGAGTCTCCCTGAGAACTACGTTAAGGGTACAAATGTCGGTGAAGTGCTCAGCCACTTGCACGTTAATTTTACGAGCAGGCTATTCCGTTGATCTAATCAAATGGAACCGCCGTCGTCGAAGCTGACGGAGTGCCAATTTGTTTTTCTATATGAAAAATGAAAAAAAAAAAGAACAGAAACAAGGATGATATTCACAGAATGAATACAATATAAATATTCTTATATAGGCGTGTTGCCTCCGAATCGAGTAATTGCGATCAACTGGATTCTCATATCGTTTCGTCGTCTCAACATAAGTCTGCAAACGAAAGCTGAACAGTATAGTTCTCATTACAAAACAAAAGAATAAATAAAATAAAATAAAATAAAAACAAGATACAAAAATAAATCTGGACTAAAGCAACATCATTTTTGCCTAAATTGAAATCTGATATTAATAAAGGAAACAAATACGAAATGAGATTTGTTTGTAATTTTCCGATTCAATCTACACACTATGTTCTGTTGAGCATCAAAACATAACTAATTCTTAGTCAAGCATGTTTTGAATACATTATGGTCTCTTTTAAGTTTGGAATACTAATGAGATTCCGTGGGAAAAATATATTTAGCAGATGGCTTGGCTAAATAGTTTGTGTGACACAGACATGGACCGATTAGAACCGTATTTATTTCACATATACATGTGTGTGTGTGTGTGTGTGTGTGTGTGTGTGTGTGTGTGTGTGTGTGTGTGTCTGTGTGTGTGTGTGTGCAGGCGTGGGTTTGTGGTAAGAAGCTTGCTTCCCAACCACATGGTTCCGGGTTCAGTTCCACTGCGTGGCACCTTGGGCAAGTGTCTTCTATTATAACTTCGGGCCGACCAAAGCCTTGATTGTGAATTTGGTAGACGGAAACTGAAAGAAGCCTGCGTATACATATATGTAAGTGTGTGTGTGTGTGTCTGTGTGTGTGTGTGTGTGTGTCTTTGTGTCTGTTTGTTTGGTGTTGATGTTTACGTCCCTGTAACTTAGCGATTCGGCAAAAGACCGATAGAATAAGTACTTGTCCAACTAAGATCCTTCAAGGATGACTGAAAGAATAAAAGAATATATATATATATATATACTTGTTTGTGTGTCTGTGTTTCTCCCCCCCCCTCCCACCCAACATCACTTGACAACCGATGCTGGTGTATTTACGTCTCCGTAACTTAACGGTTCGGCTAAATACTCCGATAGAATAAGTACTAGGCTTACAAAGAATAGGCTCTGGGGTCGATTTGCTCAATTAAAGGCGATGCTCCAGCATGGCCGCAGTCAAATGATTGAAACAAGTAAAAGAGTAATATATATATATACATATATGCATACATAAAAACATACTCACACATGCCCACAGACGCCCACACACACACAGACACACACACACACATACACGCACACGTATAAGTATATATTCTTTTATCCTTCCTTCATCTTTTACTAGTTTCAGCTCAAGAGCTGCGCCTATGGTGGGGCACCGCCGTTAGCTTTACTTCACTTTCGCTATTTGAAACCTCATCAGATACGTGACATTTGGTGAATGATAGAGTTTGATGTTGCTGCCTTCATCTGCGTTTCTTGCCGCGAGGTAGGTTTGTCCGGGACTGTTGACAGGAGGAGATCCAGTTTTGTTTTGACGACACCTACATCCACCCCATTTAGGTCTCTCAGGCTTTTGGGGAGGATACTGAAGGGATGTAGGCTCTTGAAACTCATTCAGTCGCTGTATCAGGTCCTGATGACAACGTGATTTTTGGAACAATGCAATGACACCTCGTTCTGCATTTTGAGTAAATTTCAATGCTAAAGTTTGGTACAAGTTCCTTTGGAATTTTCCAGATGTATATCACTGCATATTTTTCCCACTTTCGTCGACGGAAATAAATTCTTAAATTTTCCAGTCCTTCCCAGTAGCTGACATGTCGCATTGAGACGATTCCCTTTGCGTAAATTTGCTGGATTGCTCCGTGTTCCATCGTTAATTTTATACGGAGTAGTGACCATAGTTGTGAGTAGTAATCTAAACGGCTGAGGACAAATGTCCTCCAGAGGACCATTACGGTTTTCTGTTCTCTCGTTCTCAAAATTCTAAGGATCCATCCGGCCAGTTGCCTGTATTTTATTGCCATCTTAGTAATATACGCCTGGAGAGATACATCATTACTCATATCAATACCCAGGTCACGCACCGATTTTTATTTAGGGATTCCAGTCCTTCCTGGGTCAATGTATCCTGCCATCATTTCATTCAGTTCTGGTAGCGCAGGGCTTGCAATTTTTTAGCATTAAACTGCTTGTTTATTGTCTTCAGCCTACCCGTATACTGTGTCCAACTCCTATTCCAGGTGCGCAACATCTCCAGAGAGACTGTTATATCATATGATTAGATAGCAAGGGTGGCTATCTGAACAGTTCAGGCATGTCTAAGAGGGCCACTATGAATAGCTGTGGGTCACCACTCATCATTTGCGTTTCTTTGCAAGCAGGCCCGTTCGCTACTACTACTAGTACTACTACCTGGTTTCTAATTTGTAGAAAGTCATGTAGCCACTCTCCAAGTTTTCCGACAATGTCGAGATTATGAACCTTGTGACAAATACCATGGTTGTCATGCATGTGCCTGGTGTACCCTTATCAGACGGGTAGTCATGATGGTTTTGTATATTTTACCCCAGTGTCACTTTGATGGTATGCACTGCTCTCTCACACTATAATGATGATAATAATAATAATAATGATAATAATAATAATAATAATAATAATAATAATAATAATAATAATAATAATAATAATAATAATAATAATAATAATAATAAAAAGATGACAACGTTTCCCTAAAAGAAATGGAAAAACATTCAAAATACAAAGACCTGGAAATAGAGGTAACTCGAATGTGGAATCTAAAAACAGAAACAATTCCTATCATAGTAGGTGCCTTAGGTATAATAAAAAAAATATTCAGACAAATACATAACAAAAGCACCAGGACTTACAAATATATATAACATACAGAATAATTGCACTACTGGGCACTGCACACATCCTACGCAAAACACTTTCAATACAGTAACCATAAGAGCATCACAGCAAACCACAGCACATACCCCAGGCACACAGAACTATGCTCGGTAGTGAAGTGAAAGCACGTTATAAAAATAAAACTAATGAACAATAATAATAATAATAATAATAATAATAATAATAATAATAATAATAATAATAATGGTTTCAAGTTTTGGCACAAGACCAGCAAGGACGGGGCTAGTCGATTACATCGACACTAGTACGTTACTGGTACTTATCAACCAACACCGAAAGAGTGAAAGACAGAGTCAACATCAGCGGAATTTGAACGCAGAAGGTAAAGGATGATCAAATGCTGCTGAGCATTTTGTTCGACGAGTTAACGATTCTGTCAGTTGCATTGTAATTAATACAAGATAAATGATGCATAAGCACTTTTCTGAAGACGTCAGCAAAAGGAATCAACTGTTTCTCGTTATTCCATCGACGTCGATATCTCTTGTATTAAGAAACAATATTTTGATGGCGCACAATTGTGTACAACAAGGTCATTGATACATATTTAATACAGAATATAGGTATAATAATGTTTTCTTAGCGTCCCCCTCCCCCCTCTCTCCCCGTGTCTCCTCTTCATTCACAGTCCACTTGAAATCTTCACTGTCTTTCCTTCAAACCGTGAGGAGACAAGCCTCTTTCTGTCTTACTCTGCACATACACGCTTAAACAAACATATCTTCTCGCGCACAAATACTTACATATGCACAACTAAACACACACACACACACTCATACACATACACACACACACGCACACACACACACACAAACCCACACATACAGACACTCATATCATAACAAACATCATATATATGTGTGTGTGTGTCTATGTGTGTATATATATATATATATACATACACAAATACACACATATATATATATGATATAAGTATATATATATGTATACATATATACATATACATACACACATACACACATATAATATATATAAATATATATATACGTGTTTGTATGTATATATGTATGTATGTACATACGTATACGTATATACATACACATACACACATATATATGTATGTACATGAATATATGTTTGTATATATATATATATATATATATATATATATGTATGTACTAAGTATGTATGTGTGCATGTGTGTATGCATACACGTATGCATATACATCTCTGTATGTAAATATATATACATCTCTGCATGTAAACTTAGATATCCATAAATGCAGATAAGTGTGTAAGTAATGAAACTGGTTGTGTAGTATGTACAGGTATTATAAATATTAGCAAATATCGTAAGCAAATACAAGTTTCCCTTTCAAGCATCCAAAAGTGATGAGATCATACAACTATGTAAACAGGTCTGGATCGTCAAGCAAGGAACGCGGCTGAAGATCTGCATTCGAACAATAAAACAACAAATTGACACGGATACTATTTTAAATCATTATCAATTAATAATAATAATAATAATAATAATAATAATAATAATAATAATAATAATAATAATAATAATAATAATAATAATAATAATCATTATTATTATTATTATTATTATTGTTCAGTAGTTTTATTTTTATAACGTGCTTTCACTTCACTACCGAGCGCAGCTCTGTGCGCCTTGGGTATGTGCTGTGGTTTGCTGTGGTGCTTTTATGTTTACTGTATTGAAAGTGTTTTGCGTAGAATGTGTGCAGTACCCAGTAGTGCAATTTTCTGTATGTTATATATATTTGTAAGTCCTGGTGTTTTTGTTATGTATTTGTCTGAATATTTTTTTATTATACCTAAGGCACCTACTATGATAGGAATTGTTTCTGTTTTTAGATTCCACATTCGAGTATCTCTATTTCCAGGTCTTTGTATTTTGAAAGTTTTTCCATTTCTTTTAGAGAAACGTTGTCATCTGCTGGTATTGATACATCATTTAGAAAGCATTTTTTTTTCTTCATGATCTTTGACAGCTATATCTGGTCTATTTGCCTTAATTTCTCTGTGTGTATTGGCATATCCCAGAGTATGGTTGCTTTCTCGTTTTCTGTGACCTTTTCTGGCGTGTGTTTATACCATCTTTTTTCTGTTGTTATTCCATAGTGTTGGCATAGCTTCCAGTGTATATAGGTCCCAGCCCTGTCGTGTCTGTGAATATATTCCTTCTTAGCCAGGACTGGGCAGCCAGAGATACTATGATTTATTGTTTCTTGTCTATCTCCACATATTCTACAGTTACTTGTTATGTTTCTTTTCATTATGTGTTTTTGGTAATTTCTCGTGGGGAGGCTCTGGTCTTGTGCAGCAATTAAAAATCCTTCAGTCTCTGCTTTGAGTCCTGAGCTTCTCACCCATTGCCGGGATTTTTCTCTGTCTATTTCTTTTGCATTTAGTTTAGCCCAGTATTTACCATGTAGGGGCTTTTCTTGCCATCGTTTTATCATGGTCCGTTGCTGTTTTATAGCTTTTGTTGTTTCTTCTTCTTCGTATTTGTTAGGTAGATTGATTTCTTGTTTGTATTTGTCAGCTTCCTTAAATACTGAAAACAGTTTTTTGTTTTGCTTATGTTTTGTGGCTATTTGTATTAGTTTTCTTTGCTTCTGGAGTAGGTATTTTTGCAGTCCTATGGTGGTTATTTTATAATAGTTTTCTAGCTGTATAAGACCCCTGTCACCTTCTGTGCGTTGTATATATAGCCTTTCTATGTCAGATTTTGGGTGGTGCATCCTATATCCTGTCATTATTTTTCTTGTTTTCCTGTCTATTTTAGATGGTTCGTTTAGTGTCCAGTTAAGGATGTTGTAGCTGTAGCTTATAACTGGGACAGCTAAAGTGTTGATACCCATTATCTTGTTTTTAGCATTGAGCTCTGTTTTTAGTATTGATCTAACTCGTCTATAGTACTCTTTCTTTATTTTTTCTTTCATTTGTGTATGTTGTATCTTGTCTAGTTCATTGACTCCTAAATACTTGTATGGTTGGCATTCGTCTAGTTCTCTTATTTCATTGGCTTTATCTAGTGTTATATTGCTACTTTTAACTAATTTTCCTCTTTTCAGGGTTGCTTTGGCACATTTTTCTAATCCGAATTTCATATCTATTTCCTTGGTAAAGCCGTGTACTGTCTGCAGTAATGTTTCTAGCTCTCTGTCGTTTTTAGCATATAATTTTAGGTCATCCATATATAGAAGGTGGCTGACTGTTTTTCCGTAGCATTTGTAACCGCGTCCAGTTCTATTTAGAAATTCAGTTAAAGGTGTGAGTGTCAGGCAGAACAGGAGTGGAGAGAGCGTGTCTCCCTGGAATATTCCTCTTCTAATGGGGATGGCTTTCGTTTTCACAAGTCCCTCTTTTGTTTCGAGCTGTAGCACTGTCTGCCATTTGTTCATTGAGTGCCTTATGTATTTTATAATTGGTGTCACCTTGTTTATGGCTAGTGTTTCCAGAATCCACGTGTGGGGAACACTGTCGAAAGCCTTTTGGTAGTCCACCCACGCCATACTGAGGCCTTTTTTCTTTCTGCGGCTGTCTTCAGTTATGGCTTTACTGATCAATAATTGATCTTTACAGCCGTATGCGCCCTTGCAGCATCCCTTCTACTCTTCTGGAAACAGGTTGTTATTTTCCAGGTGCTTACTTAATCTCTGCGATATTATTGCAGTAAAGGCTTTGTAGATCGTAGGGAGACAGGTTATAGGTCTATAGTTTTGTGGTTTCTCCGTTTCCGTGGATTTGGGGATTAAGATGGTTTTCCCTTATGTGAGCCATTCAGGCATTGTCTCTGGCTCTGCTAGTATGTTGTTAAAGTTTTCTGCCAGCTTTTTGTGCATTCCTGGCAGGTGTTTTAACCAGAAATTGGGGATCTTGTAGTGTCCAGGTGCCTTCCAGTTGCTTAGTCTTTGCAGTGTCTGGGCGACCTCTTCAGTTGTTATAGGGGCCCAGAGTTGCTAGGGTGCTAAGTTCGTTGTTTTAATGGTCCTTTTCTGGGGTTGTTGCTTCACCTACCATATTTGTTTCGAGAATTTTTCCTGTTCTTCTGCTGTTGATGCTGCAGTAATGTCTATTTTATTTTTACCCAGTTCTTGGTAGAGTTTTTGGGGTTGGATTTGAACTGTTTGTTTTGTTCAAAGAAACGTTGGCGTTTCTCATACCGGCGGATCCTTTGTGCTTTGGCAAGGATGTCTTGCTTTAGTTTTTCCTTTGCCTCAGGTAAGTCTTTTTCTGTAATGCTGTATTTGTACAGTATTTTTGTTTTCTTCTTGTTCTTTAGTTGTGTTGATTGTTTACTAATTTCGTTGAGAATCGATAAATCTTTTCTCTTTTTTATAATTTTGTTCTGGATGTTATTTATCCACAAGGTCTGTTTGTGTGGTAGAACTCCTGTTCGGATGGGTTTGAGTGAGTATCCTGCTTCTTTTGAGGCTGCATATATTATGTCATTTAGCTCAGTGATATTGCCTGTTGTTTCTGTGGTTGTTAGTTCCGTGACGGCCAGGTTTATGCTATTTATTATTGAGGATCTTTTTTAAAACGGGGGCCACATTTTTCATTAACGAAACACTTTGAAACTTGGATCACTGGTAGAATGTGTCATATAAAACATCTTTTTCTCTTAGTCTTCTTAAAAAAAAAAGAAATCCATAAATTATTCCATGTTAAAGTTGTCGTATTTCTGTAATTTCAACCAATCACTGACGTCCATTCAGCCGATATACATTAAGTGCCGACTACATAAACAAACGATTCTGAAACAATTAACCCTAACCCTAACCCTAACTCTAACCCTAACCCTAACCCTAGGGTTAGAGTTAGGGTTAGGGTTAGGGTTAGGGTTAGGGTTAGGGTTGAAGCAAATTTAAAATGAAAAAAGCAAATAAAACGAAGAATCGTTTGTTTATGTAGTCGGCACTTAATGTATATCGGCTGAATGGACGTCAGTGATTGGTTGAAATTATCGAAATAAGACAATTTTTTACATGAAATAAATTCGAATACAAAAATATTTTTCTGTTCTATAACACAAAATAGATAAGTATACAAAGTTTGAAAGTCTTTCGGTACCAAAAGCACTACGTAAAACATTAATGAAAAATGTGGCCCCCGTTTTAAAAAAGATCCATTATTGATGTTGTTTTATTGTTTATTTTGATTTTTGGGAGATATAATCTGTGGTCCATTCTAAGATCTGTGATTTTCAGTTCTTTGGTTATTCTCATTTTCATAGTATCGTAATTATTAGGTTTCCCTTCGTTATTCCCATGCTTTAGATTTCTTTTGCCTTCCTTTTCATTCATATGTTTGTCTGTGGTGTACTGGATTGGTGCTTTTTGTACACTATTATACATCACTACGGTCTGGGTTTGTTGTTTTTTTTTACTTCGTTTTTGCCGGAAGTGTTACGTTTGTCCTCGTGTTTTGCTATCTCAGTGTTTATATTATTATTTGGCATTGCTGTGTGACTACTATCTAGATTTTCCTGATGTATTTTTCCTTTCAATCGTTCTATTTCTATTTCTGATATTTTTTTTGCCTTTAGAATATATCTTCTTATGTTAGCTAGTTTGTTAGGGTTCATTGTTTTATTGAGGTCTATATTTACATTATTTTTCTTCCATATTTTATGTGTATGTGCTGTTGCGTTTTCATTTTTTGGGTAGAGCACTGCTGTGAAATAAGCGTGTAGGATCGAAATGTATTCCTCACGTGTCCATTTATGCCGTTTTGGTTTTGTTTGCGGGACATGAGGAACAACGTCCGGCCCTTTATTTTGACGGTCATCGTTTTCGTAGGGTACCGGTTCGTTCATTTCTGTTGTCAGATTGTTTTTGCACGTTCAGATCTTCGTACTTTTTTCGTAACAAGCTTACAGTACGCACTTCTCGGTTGTTATTCTTGGGTGGAATAATACCGGTGTTATTTAATCTGTTTGTAACTTTTTTGTACATGGTGTTTTTGGGTTCGAAGATGGTCTGATTTTGACGTAACACGTGTGTTTACGATCGCTGTGCGGGTAGTGGAGGTATCAAGTTAAAATACATCATTATATTTGGAAAAATAGAAATAAATTTCAATGAGTATTACTTACTCGGATATAGTCCAACCTTTTGTCAGCTATTTTTTGGCTCCATGCGATGTCTTTATTTCCGATGTTTTTGGATAAATTTCGGAACAGTGATTTATCGTTCTCACATCTTATTATTATTATCGTTATTATTATTATTATCGTTATTATTATTATTATTGTTATTATTATTATTATTATTATTATTATTATTATTATTATTATTATTATTGAGAGAGCAGTGCGTACCCTGTCTGATAAGGGTACACCAGGCACATGCATCACAACCATATGTGCGTGACTTTCATTCGAAGTTAAAACAATGTACATGATAACACTTCCAATCAATTATTATTATTATTATTATCATTATTATTATTATTATTATTATTATTATTATTATTATGGCGGTGAGCTGTCAGAATCGTTAGTACACCGGATAAAATATGCTTTGTAACGTTTTTTCCGCCTTCTCAGAAAAACCCTCGAAAAACAGCTATTTTTACATACTAAGTACTCAATCCCACTGGATTCATATTTGCTTTTCATCCATCCAGAATCAATGAAACGAAGTACAAATCAAGTCCTGGGCCCGATCTTTCCGACAATCTTCCACCTCTCAAAAACTACTGGTCCCTGAGTCTTGGCCTGGAGTATTATGGGAAGGTACCAGTCGATTACATCGATCGCAGTGTTCTGCTGGTAGTTATTTTATTGATCCCGGTCGGATGAAAAAGTCAAGGTCGCCCTCAGCGGGATTTGAAGTTAGAATGTAAACGCGGAAGAAATGTGGCGATAACGATTCTGCCTGCTCACTGCCTTTGGCCATCTGCCTAAATTGGAACCATTTGGTAGTTTTTTATTGTTCCTGGTGGTGTTGGTGTTGGCGGTGGTGTTGAATGCGGAAGCGAAGGAATGTGTGTGTCAGAGCTCAGAGAAAAAATGCATTTTAATTAGATTACTTTTGAAAAAAAGTTTTGTTCCAGTTTCTAGTCTTACTAAGTCTTTCGGATTTTTTTTTTTTTTTTTTGGTGGTCCACCCCCATTACCTGAAGTGGAAAAGAAGTCTGTCTTTACATTTTTTTAACAGCCAGCATATATTTTTGGCAAACAGCCATTTGTATTGTTATTCGTAGTTCAAAATAGCTTTCTCAAAAGAAGCAGGAAGGGGTATTAGCTACACCAGTGGTGGCAGAAAGCTGACATACGAAAAGAAATACAACCCCTATCAACCTGAAGTCTAAAAACAGATTTTAAAATGGAAAAAAAAGGAAAACAGGCAATGTAATTACGAAGATGAGTTTCAATCTTAGACACTAGTATTACACTGGAAAATATAAATAGCAAAGAATAAATTGGAAAGCATTAATTTAAGAGTGAAAAGACAATAAACACAGTACGAAGAGCGACTACAATACAACACCACTATGAACATCAGGATAAGCAGCAACGGCGTAACCTCTTTTTGCAAACGTTGAGGATCAAAAGCGACTCGGATTCAGCCAGTTTCAGGATAAAAGTAAGGGGTGGAGGCAGTGTCGAGAAAAACGATATTTTGCTCGAAGAATTCTTCCTGAAATATAAGGAAGGAGTAACTCTGTTTTAAGCGAACAACTCCTATCCCTATGAGTAGTTTAAGTCATTGAACTGCATCGTAAGAATCTTCATAAAATGCTTTGCGGTATTTGTTTTGATTCTTTACAATCTTGGTTCTTTCTTTTCTTTCAATCGAAAGTCTCCGACAAGGCGAAAAGCCATTTAGTGTAAGGGACTATGAAGAAAGAGAAATTAAAACGGAAGGAACGAATTTACTTTAGACTTGGAAAAGTTCAGGACATCAGAAGCGGGGAAACAATGAGTTGGAAGAGAGTTCCAAAGTCTGGCAGTTAGAGAAAAGAAGCTATGATCGTAGAAAGACTTCCTTATTTGTGCAGAGGGTAACTTTGCCTTTCATTCCTCCGGATCGATACCAGTACAATTTCTGGTACTAGTATCAACTACGCCCCTCTCCTTAAAATCGTTGATGTTGTACAATAGATCAGAAACTATCATAGTGCCTAGCCGAGTATCAATTTAATAAAAGTATTCCTTGAGGTGTCTAACAGTAGCATTTTATAAGAAGTATTGAGTGAAGCTGCGTGGTTTAGTGGTTAAGGTATTCGGCTCACCATCGTGAGGCTATGGGTTCGATTCTCTGCGGCGCTTTGTGTCTCTGAGCAAGACAATTTATTTCACGTTGCTCCAGTATACTCAATTGGTATAAACGAGTAGCACCTGTATTTCAAAGGGTCAGCCCTGTCACATTTTCTGACACGCTGAATCTCCCGAAGAACTAGATTAACGCTACGCGTGTCTGTGAAATGCTCAGCCACGTGTACGTTAATTTCACAAGGAGGCTATTCCGTTGATCAGATCAACTGGAAACCTCGTCGTCATAACCGACTGAATGCCAGTTTTATTAAAACTATCCTTTGACAGTATCCAGTAGTACCATGTTAGTACAAATATTCTATGAGTATAAATCTCTTACTGCAATACCCATTAAAAATATTCTAAGACCAGTTTCAAGCAGTGCTATATCTTGTATATTAGAAATCTGTGTAAAATCATCCTTTATTTTATATACATTTGACTGCGTCTTATTTTTGAAAATCCAGAACCACGTATAATTATGAAGAATGCATTTTCTTCTTTCAATCCCACACCGGCTTATCGCCATTTCCATATCTGTTTTTTTTTTTCGTCTATTTTACATTTGGATAGTTCTTTTGTCTTTCTTTCATTTTGTGTTTTTTTTCTCCGTTTCCTTTCGAGAGATAATGTCCTCCATAGTAATTGACACATCGATTAGGAGATATTTCTTTGTGGCATGGTCTTTGATAATAATATCAAAGGGATTTCTTTTTAATCTCCCTGTCTGCGTGAATCGTCATCTCTCTGAGTATGGTCACGTTGTCCTATTCTAAGAATGTTTGTGTTACGTTCACTGAGTCATTTCTTATCTTTACACACACACACACACACACACACACACACACACACACACACACAAACACACACACACATACACACACACACATACAGACACGTACACATACACACATATAGGAATATATATGTGTGCATATATATATACAAAATGTTCATAATTATCTTTACAACTTCTACAATTTATTGTATCTGTTAATGTTGAGACCCATCAATCAATTCCTTTACATCCATTGGAACCCGCGTGGAAGTGTTTCGATGTTCCTAATAAAACTTTATTTGTTTGCCTATGTTTTCCAATAAATTCTGCCGAGTTATCCTTATTTTTTCTTTCGTCTTTTCCAAAATTTTTTTAATTGTAAAGGTAATATACAGACACCCTGTAATCACATACACTCACACACACACAGGCATACACATACACACACACACATACACACACATACACGCACGCATATATATATGTGTGTGTGTGTGTGTGTGTGTGTGTGTGTGTGTACACACACACAAAAGAAAGTAAAGTTCATTGGTGAGTCATATAGACTCATACAACTGGTTTTCCGGTTTCCGTGGCGTTATCTGTCTCACTCTCTGTCCCTTCATTCTGAATTCGGTGACAGGACGAAGTCCAGACGACTAGAGATAAATCGCGATCAAATGGGAGGCCGTGATGTCCTTCGTATCTCACCGTGCCCTGCTAGTGCTCCACAGCGCTTCCTGGCCGGCCCTACTGCACGTTGAAATAATTTGGTGGTTTCCACTGCATAGTCTACCGGGTCTAGTCTTCACTAGTCTTCACATGCATAGGTAGACAAACCCTAGCTCATCAAAGATTTGAAAGCCTTCAGCTACTCTCACCATGGTTTAGCCGGCTTTTAGAAGCCATTGCCTGGGGTGTGGGTGCTGTTGCATGCAGAC
>NC_142935.1:66824802-66834802 GCF_046866305.1 Octopus bimaculoides
ACATCCATTCTTTTATTCTGTTCATGATAGCCATCGTCAGGCAGTGACCTTGTTTGGGTGTTGTCTTTTAAGTTTTACATGAACATAACGACCCGAGCACATTTTTCATAAGTATAAACTCCTGAAACTGCTAGAGATAAATTCGCGTCGCGCGCCCGCGCCTGCGCGTGTGTGTACGCGTGTGTGTTTGTGTTGGACATTTGGATAGCGTTGGAAGACAATAACGTTGGGCAACTCTGGACAGTGCGTAGAAGAAACTTTTCAAAAGCAACAGGAAGTAGAAAGTGGTTGCAGACCGAACTTCTTAATATCATAATTGTTGTTTTGTGGAAACCTCGGTCGTTGGGTGACACATAATATATTCCTGCATCGAAAGATTTCATATGTGCATGCGTACATTGCCTCTGTGTGTTTTACAGGGTTGAGAAATTACCTTTTCCCTGAGCCTGAATGTTTTTTTAATTTTTATATCCTTGAAGGCTATATTTTTTCGTGGTCTAATACTTATACGCTTCATTCCGCATATGCGGAAAAGCTTTCTCTAGTAGTTTATAGAATGGCGTACATAAACCATTTCGTCTTTCTATAAGCAGAGATACGTTATCATTTTCCTCGTTGCCCATTCTGTGACGAAATTGTCAAGCAAGGAGGTACAGGCTTTTCTAACTCACATCTTCTATGATGATTTAATTTTCTGGGAACTGACCTATATTGATAATTTTCTTCCCGTTGTCTCACTCCTGTCCCCTCCTTCTGCATGATTCATCAACTGTTGCATCTATATTGTCATTCAGCGTTTACATTCTGATATTTTTTGGCTTCATCTTTAATCTTAAGAATATTTTTCTATGTGTTCAAACCCGGACTACGAACACACAACAGGGCGCATAACGGTCAACGCTTCTTTGAAGTAGTTCAATCGAGAGCGTCTAGAAACACTTTCGTTTTGCAGTAAACAGAGGGAATCCTTTCTTTTTCTTTCAGTTTCCACGATGAAATCACTGGGGAAATTAAACATTGTCTTTTGTCACCTAACTCCTCCATGTTAGTTTATTTTTCTGGCACGTGCTACAAGCTAAAAAATTCATTCCTAGTAAGGGAGCTAACGCATCTATTTTGATGGCCCCTCATTGTTAATATTGTGGGTATCGTCAAAGTTCGATTAATTCTTTTACAATTGATTGCCTTCGTGTACAACGACAATATATATATACAATATATATACAATATATATTTACTTCACTTTTTTGTTTCAAAATTGTTTTTCCAGATTTTTAGCAGCATATCCGCTCTTACCACGTTCTGTTGTTGGCACATTTTGCCGCTTCCCGTAAGATTTCCGAGACTGAATTTGCTAGGAGACAATGCTGCAAAAGATTTAAATTGCTAAACAATATCCAGGGTAATTAAAAACCCCTATTTTCACAACCCTGGGTAACAGTGAGAGCACTCAAACATTCAGAAGTTTCTTGTTAACAGCATAAAAAACAAAAATCAAGATCCAGAAAAATTTTGCAATCAATCAAATAAATGAATGCAGCTTTGCTACGGAGCTGTGTTAGAGATTATGATGATGATGATGATGATGATGATGATGATGATGATGATGATGATGATGATGACGGTGATGGTGATGATGATGATGATGATGATGATGATGATGATGATTATGATGATACGGTGATGGTGATGATGATGATGATGATATCTATTATCGTGATGATAATATTACAAAAGAGTCTGAATGATAATACAGGAGCAGAAGTGGAATAACGATGCAGTGAGGGACGGAAGAGCAGCAAAGAGAGAGAGATTTAGAAAGAGAGAGAGACAGAGAGACAGAGAGACAGAGAAGCACAGAAAGAAAGAAAGAAAGAAAGAAAGAAAGAAAGAAAGAAAGAAAGAAAGAAAGAAAGAGCGAGAGCAAGAGAGAGAATGAAGGTTTGGGATGGAGGAATAAAAAAAAAAAAAGAAAATCAAGTGAAGCAATAAATATAAAATCAACCACAAGAAAAAGAAGAAGAAAATAGAAAAAGAAGAAAATAGAAAAAGAAGAAAATAGAAAAAGAAGACATACTGGGAAAGAGTGGAGTATCTACAATTACTATATTGTCAGCTAATTTGTTTAGTAAGTACGAAATAACGGTAAATCTACTGAACTTTGACATTTATAACACGCAAGAAAATTATAAATTGAGTGTGTATCAGTGTAATTTGGTGCAAGTGTGTGTGTGTGAGTAGGTATTTGTGTATATGTAATGTGGATGCGTGCTGGTGTGTGGATGTGGATGTGTGTGTTTATGCGTGGATTTTTTCGTTAAGTTATTGTCTGTGTGCGTAACAGAGTGCCAGGAAGCGTGTAAAGTAGGTGTCTAATGGCGATAACATTTTTGTTTTATAGCTGTACCGACACCTATATAGCATATGCCCCATTGAGTTTATACACACGCACACACGCGCATATATATATATATATATATATATATATATATATATATATACCTGTATAAATATATGCACATATATATGTACGTATATATGTGGGTGTATGTAAATGAATGTATATAAATATAAGCATATATATATATATTTGTTTTGCAAGATATATATATTCATATATATATATACGTATATATATATATACACATATATACGTATATACATATATATATGTGTATACATTTGTATATGGACATACACGCATATAACATTTTGTGTGTGTGTGTATATATATATATATACATATGTATATATGATGTGAGGAGTGCGTGTGTGTGTCTGTAGCTAATGATTATATGAGAGATTTATTGTTATAAATCTACGATGTATATAGGGCCGTGTTTATCCGTATACATACATCCAATCAAGCATGCACATAGTGATGTATATATAAATGTATATATATATATATGTGTGTGTGTGTGTGTGTGTGTGTATTTATGTATGTATGCATTAAGGATCAAAAATCCTTCCCGAGCCATAGACTCATAAAGCCAGTTTCCTGGATTCTGTGACATCTAAATGACCTCTGACTGGATAGCACGCTGGTCCGCTGCAGGATTAACCACCTTTGATTTGTAAATGGACAGGAACAACGTGAAAGGAATTTTCCTCATCAACCGAACCAAGAATCAAATCGTACGATTATATCTTCTACACCCACCACCACCACCAAACCACACGCCTACACATTATATACACACGCACATACATACATACATACATACATGCATACATGCATGTATATATATAAATATATATATATATATATATATATATATATATATATATATATATATATATATATATATATATATATGTGTATATATATATATATATATATATATATATATATATATATATATATATATATATATATATATATATATATATATATATATATATATATATATATATATATACATATATATATATATATATATATATATATATATATATATACGCGCAAGAGTAGCTGTGTCGTAAGTAGCTTGCTTACCAACCACATGGTTTTGAGTTCAATCCCATTGCACGGCACCTTCGGCAAGCGTCTTCTACTATAGCCTCGGACCAACCAAAGCCTTGTGAGTGGATTTGGTAGACGGAAATTGAAAAAAGCCCGTCGTATATATATATATATATATGTGTGTGTGTATGTGTGTGTGTGTGTGTGTGTGTGTGTGTGTGTGTGTGTGTGTGTGTGTGTGTGTGTGTGTATTGGAGAAGGTATTCTTCTGAGGTTAAGATAAAGTAGTAACGTTGTTCCATACGGAACAGCCATGTTGATGTGGCAACAGACCTTACTTTCCGTAGCCTTACTACTTGCATCTCTTATAGAGATTTTGGAAGTCTATGTGTGTGTGTATGTTTGAGTGTATGTGTGTGTGTGTGTGTGTGTATGTTTATGTGTATGTGTGTGCGTGTGCATGCGTATCTGCATTTGTAAGGATTGGTGTGTGTTGGTTAACCCGCATCGATCATGCACCATGGATCAGGAAATGTATGACGAATTAATAAATGGATAAATAAAAGAACGGATAAGAAAATGAAACAAGTGAACGAATAAATCGACTGTTATATTTCTGTAATGCCTCAACTACGCTCATTCTCTTTAAATGATCCGGGTCACGTCGTCGAAAAGACGCAATATCTGATTTTATTGCTGTGCAACGTAAAGCAAATTGAAGAAAGGTTCGGTTATCATAAAGAAGCAGCTGCTCAGCGATGCCTTAAAACTGCAGAATGTGAACCGTCAGGCAACTGGAAATTGGTCAGAAGGGATTTTATCCGATGACGACAAGTAGACATAAACTCGAAACTCTGATTAAATGAAATTATGGCTGCTCTAATATCTGGAACTTTCCAGCAAGTCATAGACAAAAGTTCAGAAAAACATTGAATTAAGCTATATTTTGGAACGTATTTAGCACTCTATGATTCCTGAATTTCCCGATATAGTAGGAGCCTTCTAATGAATGAATGCTAAAGTCGCTAATAATAACCTTTAAATTGTTGGTAGTGAGTCTTGTGTGAGAAGTTCGCAGTGGATCGATTTCAACATCATTCAAGTGATATATGTACTCATATATATGAAAATATGTTGTCTTATAAATTTTATTACGCATACGAACCACTGGTAATAAATTATTCTAAATTTTAGCCGTATGATTTACAAAGTAAAACTCCCTAATTCTGTAGCTTATAGTACGCAGTTTTTAAAACTTAAATATCTGCTGCTGGCATATGAATGATCCTGCGTGCTTGTTTTGAAACTAAAATGTTATAGGGATGTAGCTTGCACGTGTTGCTTTCGGTAGTATTATTGCTACATAATTATGTATTGTTTTAGCGATCCCACTGAAGAACTACGGATGGTAAATTAATTTATTTGTTCATTAATAGGAAAATTCGAGTTTGGGATTAACTAAAAATAAAAATTCCGTTCATTGGAGTGCTTTATCAGTGTGCCTTTAGAATTAATTGTTCGTGGTTGGGTTTAACTGCCCTTTCTAGTAGGTAAGGAGTCCTGCCATAGGTCTTCTTTTTGTGTATATATCTATATGCACTCATACACACACACACACACACACGCATACACACACACACACACACACACACACACACACACACACACACACACACACACACACACATATATATATATATATATATATATATATATATATATATATATATATATATATATATATATATACAATTAAAAGGGTAAAGGTTTATCAATTTATTAATTTATTAATAAATTAACAATTAATAATTTTATCAAGCCCTTCGGTATGTAAACACCATTATCGGTGGAGAACTTATTTAAAAGTTCTTATACATTTATAAACATAATTAAGGGATCAGCAAATAGTTGCTTCACCACATACCGAAGTTCAGAAATAGCAGCTAATAGCAGCTTTTTAGCTGCTATTTCTGAACTTCGGTATGTGGTAAAGCAACTATTTGCTGATCCCTTAATTATGTTTATATATATATATATATATATATATATATATATATATATATATATATTACTGCAATGCATAGGTGAGATCCTCCGATTGAGAATATAGGAGCATTCTGCACTTATCATTTGATTGTTGGGATCATGCGATTCTGAGTGAGATTTCAGCTGAAGTTAGTGATGTAGGAAGTGATAGTCTCCCGGAAGAGATAACTGATCTAACAGATATTAAAACGTTTAAGGCGGTGAGCTGGCAGAATCGCTAGCACGCCGGGCCTTTCATCCTTTCGGGGTATTTCGTCAGTCTTTACGTTCTGAGTTCAAACTCCGCCGAGGTCGACTTTACCTTTCATCCTTTCGGGGTCGATAAATTAAATACCAGTTGCGTACTGGGGTCGATCTAATCGACTAGTCCCTCCCAAAACATTTCTAGCTTTGTGCCTAGAGTAGAAAAGAATATTAAAGTGTTTGTTATATTTCATTTTGGTAGTTATGGAAATTCCATTGATGCTGTGAAATAAATGAAATAGGCTGGGGGTTTTTTCCAGTTTCTTTTAATGTGTGTAGTTTCCCCTTGTATATTCCCTAAATATTCTTGTAGCCAGGCCTCCTTAGAGTATGGAGGGCTAGCAGTGGTTCGTATGCTAAGCCTCCTTAGAGTATGCTAAATATGTTCTAAAGCAAGCGATTCAGGTAGAGTTATTTCCCTTACTTTCAAACATTGCGCCTTAAATCTAGTGCTAGCTTTCACCAATTTCTCCAATTTCTCCCCCACCTCGCTGCAGGAACCTATTTTAACATTTCGAAATACGCTACTGTATGCCCCTTTCCAAGAAAAGTAGTCTATTCGAGCCTGTCAACTATCACCTTGTTGCATCCACTTCTAATATCGCTAAAGTAATGGAGAGATCCACGAACAACAAGATCCTCAATCACATTCTTTTTCCCTTTCTCTTTCTCTCTCTCTCTCTCTTTCTCTCTCTCTCTCTCTCCCTCTCTGTCTCTCTCTCTCTCTTTCTCTTTCTTTCTTTCTCTCTCTCTCTCTCTCTCTCTCTCTCTCTCTCTCTCTCTCTCTCTCTCTCTCTCTCTCTTTCTCCCCTTAAATAACACCAGTTCGGTGTCTGCTAAGTCAGAGCCAATGGTAACGAATCTCTCACACAGCATTGGGTTCTTGCCTTAGAGGAATTTGGTGAGAGTTATGTTGCCAACAGCAAAGCTTTCGTCCGTGTCTGGTTTGTAAATCACCTGTCAAAACTTCCTGCATATCAGAACCATCCATCTCTCAATTTTTGCTTCGGTAGATTCGTATTAGACACTACTATTGCACATGCGCTGACGGAGCTATTTCTGTCCCTCATTCTTTCATCTCCAGCATACACCAACGTTCAGTTTCTTCAACCGCTCTTTTCCATGAGGAGGTTTTCCAAAGCTCACCATGGAAACGTCAAATATACCACCATTCGCATTTTCATTTTTTTTTTTTTTCGTCTCAAGAGGAACATCATCGTATAAAAGCGAGAATTTAGCATATATTATTATGTTACTTTCGGCGTGCCGGATAAAATACTTAGCGGCATTTGGTCCGTCTTTACGTTCCGAGTGCAAATTTCTCTGGAGACGAATTTGCCTTTCATCCTTTCGGAGTCGATAAATTAAGTACCAGTGAAACAATCCATCACTGGAACTGTAAAAATCTGTAAAACTTTCCAGAAGTTTATCATTTAAATATAAATGAACATGTCTATATATGCAACAATAAGCATGAGAATTCATACATAAAACATACAAATTTGCACATGCATACATACATACAAACAAGCAAAAATAACCTGTTGTTGATGTTGAAATTCTAATGAAGGAGCCTTGGATCTAGGTTAGAAGCCTGTTCTTTCTCTATTGGCAAGAAATCTTGAAATGAACTTAATAATAACATACATACATATATACATACGTACATACATACATACATACATACATACATACATACAAAAATATTCTGTCGATGCTGTTGAAATTCCAATGAAGAAACCTTGGATCTCGGTTAGCAACTGGTTCTTTGTCTACTGGCAAGAAATCTTGAAATAAAACAGAATAATGACATACATACATACATACATACATACATACATACATACCTGCTTACATACATACATACATACATACATACATACATACATACATACTTACTTACATACTTACATACATATAAATACTTGACATATTACCTCCTTCGATTACAGTTGCATTCGGAATTTTATTCCGCCATTTGATGCTGAGCATTTTAGCAGGAACTTTAAATGAGAGTGGTTTATTATTTTACGGCCTATTTTCTTAAACTGTCCGAGTTTCACATCCATGAACTAATGTTGTCACCACAACAGCTATTTTACGTCAATTCTTGTTTTCACAGTCAGGCCAGCTCTTTCCTAGCCCTTGTGATGAAGACATCCGAAGTCAGACCTTGGTTTTTTTTGTTTTTGCATTCACTTCATCCTCGCTGGGAACAGTGCTAGACAGCATACTGCCGAGATAGACGAATCATTTTACAGCTGAAACAGTTTGATTGTTGACTGCCATGAGTGGTTCAAGGTAAGGATTTTCGGCAACAAGCTGATATTAAACATCGGTCTTTTTTATGCTGAATGTGAGACCGAAGTTATCGCAAACTGTAGCAAAATTGTAGTTTACGTTCAGAACGCAATTATCTGCAGAAATTAGCTCCCTTCTGGCAGTGATACTAGTTTGAGGCTTTGATTTCCTACGGATACTCTTATCTAAATAGATAGATAGATAGATAGATAGATAGATAGATAGATAGATAGATAGATAGATAGATAGATAGATAGGTAGGTAAATAGATAGATACACAGGCAGACACACAGACACACAGACACAGACAGACAGACTGACAGGAGGTTCTACGTCAAGCTTAATGTATTGGTTTCATTTGATGGTGACGGCAAATGCGTGTGTCTGTTGTGTGTATACACAGGAATGCCTGTCAGCTTGTATGCATGTATGTATGTATGTATGTATGTATGTATGTATGTATGTATGTATGTAGGTAGGTAGGTATAGAAGTATGTACGCAAGTATGAATGTATAAGGATTTATGTACTTATAGGTAAACAAAGAGACAATAAATATGTAATTGTATGTACCTGTACATGCAAACATTCTTATATACACATCACAGCAAATACAGTACACACGTGCTCTTTAGTGTTATATCTGCGTGCGCTTCCGTATGTATGTGCCAGCATATAGAATGCAAACATCCTAGAACTTGCTTGTTTGCTTAGTATTTAGATATCCAAAATGTCTGTGTGTCTTTAAGTGCTTCCTGTTATGTATTTCAGGTAAAAAAAAAAAAATCGAAAGCTGGCAGCAACGCTGTAGAATTTTCCTTTCCAGCGATTTCGCAGACATTCCAGCAGTTTTATGTTTCCATTACTTAAGGTTTATACATTTTCTTACTCTTTTGCTGTTGTTGTTATTCTTTTATGCATCCATTTAATTACTTCCCCATTCATATCATTCCTATTTCCTCTATATTATTTCTATTCTGTTATTCCGTTTCTCTATTACATTGACGTTAACAATTATTTCGCAATTAAGTGCTCGATAATCCATCCTTTGACGAACATACAGTACATAACTGACATACATGTGATTTTAGCAACAGACGTAATATGCCGCCCGGGTTAACACCATCTTCACCTGAGGCTTAATCATTTTTAATGGGGTCTATACTAACGCCAGCATTGCGGCAATGTGTTACAGAACAACATGAAAGTATTTCGGAATGGCTGCAAGTCGAGACTAACACGAACTTTCTGACCTCGACTTACTGACGCAGTGTGGAATCTCTCCGATCTTTTTCAGACAAAAGCATTCGTAATGTCAGAGATCATGCGGCATGCCGATTACTATGACCTGGAGACCGCTACGATTAGATTCTTGAATAGAGATGTGAAAACTTGTTACATTAAGGCAGTAAAAGAGTGAGGCAAAAATTTGTTTATACATAATTATGTATATATAGCTATGTATGTATATATATATATATATATATATATATATATATATATATATATATATATATATATATGTGTGTGTGTGTGTGTGTGTGTGTGTGTGTGTGTGTGTGTGTGTATGTTGCTGTACTTGGGGATGGTCATATTGCCAGTTTAGCCAATAAAAACACACGCACTGTATATTTGGTGTTAATTTGCTTCAGCTTTACATTACATTAATCTTAATCTTATTTCGGCCAGAGTTCTTTCGTCACACTTCTGTGACCTCATCAGTGGCTAAACTGGCAATATGACCATCCCCAAGTACAACAACATCTGTTTCAACACACGATTTCACATCAAAAATCTTGCAAAACAAATATATATGTATATATATATATATATATATATATATATATATATATATATATATATATATATATATGGTTGTGGTTAAGTATCCGACATAACTCCCATTTATTTCTCACACGGATACCAATATGAATCTCCTAGATCC
>NC_142935.1:66844802-66872302 GCF_046866305.1 Octopus bimaculoides
CAAACTTTGGTATCAAGTACTACAGGAATGCCCGCACGGGTCGCCACTGCATGGTGCCAAAGGTACCGTCCACTGCATCTCACATAAGAACGAGATACTGCAGCAGCCTCGGTTTCAGAGGACCTCAGCTCTTCAATGCCCTGCCAAAACATTTGAGAGACATGCAAGACATGGATGCAGAGGTCTTCAAGACAAAACTTGACGCTTTCCTCACCACAATACCAGACGAACCATTGGCTCGTAATGAGACGCAGTTTAGGGCAGCTGTGTCAAATTCTCTTATACACCAGATGTGCCATCAAAACTCTTGATTGGACCATGTCAGGTGGGGGAGAAGAGCCATGCAAGGAACGTGAAAATCACGGTGGTGCACCAGCATGACCGCAGCCACTTGGCTGAAACACATAAATAAATAAATAAATAAATAAATATATATATATATATATATATATGTGTGTGTGTGTGTGTGTGTGTTTGTGTGTGTATGTGTGTGTGTGTGTGTGTTGTATGTATATGCATATATATACATATGTATATATATTATATATGATATATGCAGGTTGCGATGCGTAAATTGTCACTTTATATTTTAAATTTCGCGCATACGCATTGTTTCGTTTTGATTTTGCCGACTACCTAATATAGTAGGGTCAACTGGGCACCGTCTGTGAGAAAAACAGCACCATTACGCCATTCATTGTACTGCTTGGCATTCGCGCCGGAAACTCCAGTAGGAACATTTCAGAGTGTTTGAGTGTCAATCTGAGGACAGTGCAATCTGAGGGCATGTACTGAGAGTGATAAAAATTAAACATCCAGCCAACATCATGGTGTTTGAAATGATCACTAGTGATGACGACGTTACGCCTCCATTCATCTTCTCACACGGCCTCATACTCAACCCGGAGCCCTGCATCAAGTGCCTGGAAGAGGTAGTACTGCCCTGGATCAGGAGATTGGCAGCTGGAAGAACCTATGTCTGGCAACAGGACTTTGCGCCATCCCACACAAGGAGAAGAACCCAATCATGGCTATCAGATAATTTCTGCAACCACATCATCCCTAACATCTGGCGACCTGACTCCCCAGACTGCAAACCCTTGATCGTTATGTGTGGACGGCAGTTGATCGTGAGAGACCAACAAAACTCCATGTAACACCAAGGATGAACTGAAGGCACTCACCAACTTAAAGAAGGAGACTATCCAGAAGTGTTACACTTCACATTGGAGGCTCCGATGAAGCTATAGGATGTTATTCAGGCACTCAATTATGAACCTACTGCATCTTGTAGCAGAAACATCTGTAATCTAAAGAACTTCAGCCATTGCTTTCCCAGTCATCTCTTTTTCTATAATCTATACTCTATACAGTGTGTGTGTGTGTGTGTGTGTGCGTGTGTGTGTGTGTGTGTTTGTGTGTGTGTGTGTGTGTGTCTGTGTGTGTCTGTGTGTGTGTGTGTGTGCGTGTGTGTGCCTGCTTGACAACCGCTGTTAATATGTTTACGTCACCGTAACTTTGCGGCTTAGCAAAACGCGAGGGATACAATAAGCACGAGGCTTTTTGAAAAAAAAGTAAATACTGGGCTTCTTTCATTCGATTAAAAAATTCCTCAAGGCGATGCCCCCAGCATGGCCGCAATCCAATGATTGAAACAATTAAACAAAAAGATAAATATAAAAAAAAGATAAAATGAATCAGTGACTGGCAATATTCTTATTGAATCAGTACTCATACCAACAATCGGTTCACTCAATTCAACGTAACATAAGATCCGGAGCATTAATTTTAAATTTCTAAACCTATTAACCAATAATAAACTAGCACAGCAATAAGGATTGGTGTCTGCCTCTACGTAAAATCTAAACAAGAAGGTGAAGTATAATATCAAGTGAATTATCATTTGAATGTTACGTCATAGCTTTTCGACAGCATCAGCTAAGCCCTGTGGTAAATATTATCAATAGATTTACTATAATGTTACTCTGGAGGAGTAAAACGGCGAGCTGGCAGAAGCAGTAGCACGTTTGATAAAATGAATAGTGGCATTTCTTTGTGGAGGCGCAATGGCCCAGTGGTTAGGGCAACGGACTTGCGGTCATAGGATCGCGGTTTCGATTCCCAAACCGGGCGTTGTGAGTGTTTATTGAGCGAAAAACACCTGAAGCTCCACGTGGCTCCGGCAGGGGATGGTGCCGAACCCTGCTGTACTCTTTCACCACAACTTTCTCTCACTCTTACTTCCTGTTTCTGTTGTGCCTATAATTCAAAGGGTCAGCCTGGTTACACTCTGTGTCACACTGAATATCCCCGAGAACTACGTTAAGGGTACATGTGTCTGTGGAGTGCTCGGCCACTTGCACGTTAATTTCACGAGCAGGTTGTTCCGTTGATCGGATCAACTGGAACTCTCGATGTCGTAAGCGACGGAGTGCCAACAACTCTGGAAGAATTCCATCAGAAATAACCACGGCTACAGACCCAATGAAATTGCACTGCTCTACCTACAACAGGTCTTCAAAAGGAAAGTTTTAAACATATATACGGAAGGTTATGCTAGAGAGCTTCAAAGTGAGAGCAACATAGATCACCAAAATAGAGTAACTATCATTTTGTTGCCAGCAACTGGTCTCCCTTTTGGCTAATATTAAGCCATTAGTCGTTAATATCGCTCCATAACATTGACTGCACGTAATGCTACATTCTCCTATATCCTTTAAGAATTTACTACATTATTAATGACTAAACTTTCATTTTTTAACTACGAAAGGGCTCTCTGCAAGCTAATTGTAAGCTTTTAGCAATTAATACCATCCCATAAATTTGGCTGAAAGTTTTAACTTCACAGAGATTTTAATGGACTTTCTAGCCAACGCAAAGTAGAATACACACACACACATACATACACACACATACATACGCATACATACACACAAATGCACACACGCAAATATACACACATACACCTACACACTCACACGGATACGGTCACCGACACGGACACATTCATACACACAGTAGTCTTACACTTTGTCTGTTCCTATATAGGTACTTTTAATTAACTGCTATCATGTCATCATTACAATTAGACAAGTAACAATATTTTATTTCCTCGTTGGTCGCCGTAAATCAACGATAAAATATAAATTGAGAAACTTCGCTTACACCAACTAAATTGGTCGACTTCACTTGACTATAAATAAGAAATAACGTTTTCTTTATTCAGGTATAATGCTATAAATTTATCAAATCAGTCACGGAGGTTAATTAATATAAATTTATATACAGTGAGGTTTCATATATGATATATAGTGAGGAAGAAAAAACAATTAATTAACTGAGATTACTCATGTAATTAGTCGACAAAAACTTCCCCAGGGACTTCTAAAATCTGAAAGCAAAAAGCAAGGGGTTAGTCTAATAATATCAGACCAATCGAAATTTTTGGGAAATACAAATTATACAGATTTGGAGTGAATCATGACGTTAAAGCCAACTGGTAAAAGCAACATACATGTTTCAATTTTATTAGAACTTCTCAATGAAGTATACTAAAAGCAGTTGCTCCTCCCAAGGTATTTCTAGTAACAACTTTACGGTAGTAGATTAGCATAATCGATATAATGTCAGATGAAGTGTCTTGTTGTGTTTAGCTTAAGGAACTTTACATTCTGGGTTCAAAAATATGTCGAGATCGATTAAGCTCTTTATTATTCGAGATCGATGAAATAAAGCACCAATCAAGTAGTCGATATACTTAACGTTTTTATCGTCTCTGCCTACAACGTACCAGATGGTGATTCCTTGAGGCGGCGAGCTGGCAGAAACGGTAGCACTCCGGGCGAAATGCTTAGCGGTATTTGGTCTGGCGCTACGTTCTGAGTTCAAATTCCGCCCAGGTTGACTTTGCCTTTCATCCTTTCGGTGTCGATTAAATAAGTATCATTTATGCACTGTGTCGATGTAATCGACTTAACCCCTTTGTCCTTGTTTGTCCCCTCTATGTTTAGCCCCTTGTGGGCAATAAAGAAATAAAAGAAATAAGAAACGTTAGCACGCCGGGTGAAATGCTTAGCGGTATTTGGTCTGGCGCTACGTTCTGAGTTCAAATTTCGCCGAGGTTGACTTTCTCTTTCATCTTTTCGGGGTCGATAAATTAAGTACCAGTTACGCACTGGAGTCGATGCAATCGACTTTATCCCTTTGCCTGTCCTTGTTCGTCCCCTGTATGTTTAGCCCCTTGTGGGCAATAAAGAAATAAAATGGTGGTTCATTGATCCACCATAATTTCTATAGCATAATATAATATTTACTAAACCCCGTTGGTATATATACTTCTATGCGGTTAGTATATTTGTACACAACTCAGTTACGGTATATAAATATCAAAAATAGTATCCCTGTCTACGCACATCTGGGTAATGTGTTCAGTGTTTCCTACGTGTCACTCTGCTCGATGAATACGTAAGTAAATAATAATCGTATAAATAAATGTGTTATTGCTTATATTGTCTGTTCTGGGTTACATTACGTCCATTACATCGTTCATCATACAGTATTTATTTATTATTTAAGACAGAAACGTTAGCATGCTGTACGGAACGCTTAGCGGTATTTCAACTGCTAGGAATCAAAGGGGTCAATCGGTAAAAACTAGTTGAGAACTACTACTTTAAACTGTACCAAATGCACAAAATACATCAACGGCACAACACAAGCTGCGGCACTGGATTGTTAAATTACTTACTAGATGGCGATATCTCACTTTGTTGATACTCCGATTGTTACGTTTGACAAACCATATGCAGAGATGTTTAGCAAATTTTTCTGGGAGTCTCTTCATTTACCATTTTCAAATCAGTCAGAAGCAAATGAATTCTATGTTTCTCCAGTGCAGCATAGCGAAATAGGTTGCTGGTAATTTATAACAGTCATTCACTCATTACACTCACATAACGGATTTGTGATATTAAGTCAGTTTGTATTCAAGTAGTGGATTAGCAGAGTTGTTAGAGTTTGGGTTACAATACCTCACATTATTCCTTCTGATTTTCGGTGCTCTAAGTTCAAACGCTACAGAGGGCAGCGTTGCCTTTCATACTTTCGGGTATGACAAAGCACAACCATCCAGGATTGTGGGGTAACAGAACTTAAGAACGTTAGACTGGATATTTTGCGGTGTTCGTTCCGGTTTTTTGCATCCCTAGTACAAAGCCCCACCGTAGCCTATTTCCGTTGTAGACTTCATCCATTCCCCGCTTAAACAGCACTTCCTTCTTGCACTTTGAATACCGTTAGTGAAGTCCGCTCTCTCGCAAGCATTCAGTACCAGGTCTCAGGTTTGAAGATATATTTCTCTCCCATTTCCAGTAATCTCACAGACCTTATAAAGGGTCACAGACACTGTCTTCTCGCCTAACTAAAACACACAATAATTGGAAATCATTACAAATCAGATGATGGAAGCAAATATTATTATCTAATTTTGGTGTAAGGCCAGCAATTTTGAAGTGAGGATTAAGTCGATTACATCAAACCCACTCAGCTGGTAATTATTTTATCGACCTCGAAAGTATGAAAGGCATAATCGACCATGGCAACATCTGAACTCAAAATGTAATGAGTCGGATGAAATGTCACTAAGTATTTTATCCGGCATGTTAACGATTCTTGCAGTTCTCCGTCTTACTATTAAAAGTGTTAGCAGCTATAATGTTACCAATAATGAATATAACAGAGACTGAATGTCTTGAAAAATAAACTAAATTCAATTTGGATTCACTATAAATATTCCCTACTAATTCTACCATGGCATGCTGACAATGGTCTAGTGTTTAGAGCGCTTGATTTATTATCCTAAGAACAAGGGTTCAGTTCCTAGACCGGATGGCATGTGGTTCCCTTGAACAAGGCACTTCATTTCGTGTAGTTACAATTTACCCATTTGTAATGAGTAACAGTCGGGCATTGGTGCAGCTCTCCCTAATTTCGTCCAGCTGGTAAGCCTAGATATTCTAATTGGGACAAAGCCGAAGGGGCCACTGTGAGTGTCTACATCTTCTCGCGACTACACACGCACCTGAGACAATTAGCAAAATCATGGTACATGGTATACGGTGCCTAACTCTAACCGCGTGGTAATTATCGATGGCTACTCTGCAGTTTATTACCATAGCAAATAGTAGCTTCCAAGCAATAATATCGAGGACGTTAACCGCTTGCATATTTTTATTTTCACCAATATAAATTTAGAAATAGTCACAGACTTTTGAGAAATCGTTGCTTAAGAATCCTTTCTACTAAAGGCACACGGCCAGAAATTTTGCGTGAGCGGGCTAATCGATTATATCGACCCCAGTACGTAACTGGTACACTTATTTCGTCGAATTTGAACTCAGAACGTATAGGCGAGCGAAATGCCGCTAAGCATTTTGCTAGGTGCGCTATCGATTCTACCAGCTCGCTGCCTTAATAATAATAATAATAATAATAATAATAATAATAATAATAATAATAATAATAATAATAATAATGATGATAATAAAAATAAGAAGAAGAAGAATAAGAAGAAGAATGATAATAATAATAATAATAATAATAATCCTTTCTACTAAAGGCACAAGGCCAGAAATTTGGGGGAGGGGTTAAGTCAATTACATTGACCCGAATACGTTACTGGTACTTATTTCATCTACCCGCCCCCGAAAGGATGAAAGACAAAGTCGACCTCGGTGGAAATTGAACTCAGAACGTAAAGACGAACGAAATACCGCTAAGCATTTTGCCAACCGTGCAAACGATTCTGCCAGCTCACCGCCCTACGTCATTATTTAAGAATACGTCTTCTAACCGAACGGAATCACGCAGCTCACGACATTTTGGACTACTCTATAAATGTCGGTGATGCTGCAGTTGTTCTATCTGTTGCTGATGGTGCTGTTCTTGCTGCAGCTACTGTTGCTGTTAATATCGCTGCTGTTGATAATATTGCTGCTGTTGTTCTTGCTGTTACTACTGCTGTCGCTATTGTTGTTAATACTCTTGTGGTCGCTGTTATTACTCCTGTTGTTCTTCTTGTTGCTGCTGCTGCTGTTCCTGCTGCTGTTGCCGTTGTTGTTGTAGATTTTCTTGTTATTGCTGTTGTCGTTGCTGATGTCGTTGCTGGTGTTGTTGTTATTACTGTTGTTGTTGTTGTTGGTGGTGTTGTTGTTGTCGTCGTCGTCGCTGTTGTTATGGTCATCGTAGCTGCTGTCGTTGTTGCTGTTACAGTCGTCGTTGGTGCTGCTGTTGATGATATTCCTGTTGTTGTCCATTAGATAGCTCTCATCAAGTTGTTGTTGTTGTTGTTGTTGTTGTTGTTGTTGGCACTCCGTCGCTTACGACGTCGAGGGTTCCAGTTGATCCGATCAACGGAACAGCCTGCTCGTGAAATTAATGTGCAAGTGGCTGAACACTCCACAGACATGTCTACCCTTAACGTAGTTCTCGGGGATATTCAGCGTGACACAGTGTGACAAGGCTGACCCTTTGAATTACAGGCACAACAGAAACAGGAAGAAAGAGTGAGAGAAAGTTGTAGTGAGAGAGTACAGCAGGATTCACCACCATCCCCTGCCGGAGCCTTGTGGAGCTTCAGGTGTTTTCGCTCAATACACACTCACAACGCCCGGTCTGGGAATCGAAACCGCGATTCTATGACCGCGAGTCCGCTGCCCTAACTACTGGGCCATTGCGTCTCCACTCCCATCAAGTAAACCTACGATAAAAGGCGTTCCATCTGTGACCGTCACGTATTTATGAATACCTACATGCAAATTAATTTATTTTCAAGACGATAGCGTGTGATTTTAGATATATTTAGCTACTGTTGCTAACAGATCGAAGGACCGTGCAGAGGCTTCCGCATTATCTTGACAGTTATAGGTTGAGAATACAAAAATAAATTCTGACTTGCTTGTGAGTCTGTCAATCCCCGGTGAACATAGCACGTCTTTTGTTATGAAATCTTGAAGAATGTCCTTCAGATAAATATAGAGCTTCCTTTGTACGGAAAATCCGAAGAATGTCATTCAGATAAATATAGATTGTCTTTTATCAATGAAACTCTGAAGAATGTCGCTCAGATAAATGTTGAAGATAAAGTGTGACATGGGAAGAAAGAAGCTTATCTTTAGATCGTGCAGATGGTTGACTATAACCGAGACATATTTTGCCTGTCATGCTACAGATGTGCAGAAGAGGGAAACATATTTTCTCGCATCTTTTGTGTATGTGTGTGAGAGAGACGAGGGGGAGGAGGAGAAGGAAGAAAGGGAGAGATACTGAGAGACGGACAAACAGACTGGGAGCAAATGTGTGAGATGGTAAAATTTGGAATCCAAATCTGGTAGTGGTCTGCGTCGGTAAAAGTTAATCTATAAAAGATGGTTGATAATAAGATAGATGCATGGCTTTGTAGTTAAGAAGTTTGCTTTACAACCACGTATGTATAAATGCCTGCGAGTGTGTAGCTGCGTAAATCTACGGAAATACTTTGTTATATTTGAATTCATAAAAGGATAATACATCTCTAAGCGGGTGGGTATCAATCAACTCTTCGCTACACTATAGATCGAAAACTTGAGTACCCTACACTAATAGGGTACTACTGGAGTCTATATTTTTGAGGAAACACATTGGAAGGCGGTTCCTTCAGATGGCCCATTCTGATACGGGACATTTCCATACAGCTGTTTCCGACCCGTTTTTTTTAATGCTAATTTGATAGTATATATTTTTAATGTTTCTCATCTTTAATGTTTTCCCCATTCTTTCTCTCCCTTTCTCTCTTACTGTTTCTTTCTCTCTATCTCTCTCTCTTTCTCTCCATCTCTCTCTCTCTTTTTCTCTCACTCTTTCCATTTGTAGAAGTACATTCCTGCGCAAGCGTGCTCGTACGCGCGTGCATACTTGTGTGTATATGTGTGTTTTCCTCCAGGCGAGCCAGACTGTCAGAGTCGAAAGAGCCGCACACAGTCTTATCATTCCGGGACCAGTCACATGAATGAAACTAGTGGAAGCAGACAATAAAAGAATGAATTACCATATAAAAAGACCGAAACATCACTGTCATATTTTCACCTTAATTATTTAAGTCTTTGCGACAAGAAACCAAGAATCGTATATGTTTCTATCATAACATATATCTGGCAGAAACACCCTATCCCCAATTTCAATGCATGCTTCACAGTATTCAGCTACAACAGTCAGCGAGCGGTTTGAAAATCCTACGAATATTCAAACGCTTCCTAAAATTTTCATTCTCAACGGTCGCTTTTATATTCTAAATGAATTTACCCGTGGAAAAACGACCATTGAACGGACTGTCTACTCAATGAGTCGACTATATTGGCTTAAAATGTTGACACAAGGCCAGTTGACACTAGGCCAGTTGACACTAGGCCAGTTGACACTAGGCCAGTTGACACTAGGCCAGTTGACACTAGGCCAGTTGACACTAGGCCAGTTGACACAAGATACCGGTTCATCACTGGGGTTGCTTACATTGACACCAGTGATTACCCGGGATTTATTTCGTCGACCCCGAAAGGATGGAAAGGAAAGTCGACCTCAACAGAATTTGATCTTAGAACGTGAACACGAACGAAATGCTTCTAAGCACTTCACCCGGCATGCTAACGATTTTTATCTCTTTACTGCCCACAAGAAGCTACACACAGAGGGGACAAACAAGGACAGACAAAGGGATTAAGTCGATTATATCGATCCCGGTACGTAACTGGTACTTATTTAATCGATCCCGAAAGGATGAAAGGCAAAGTCGACCTCGGCGAAATTTGAACTCAGAACGTAGCGGCAGACGATTCTGCTAGATCGCCGTCTAATAAACCTATTATACTAATAGCAAATTTGTTTTAGTAGTCTCAACTCTCAGTCGAAATATATGTATGCAACCGAATAATGATACGCAAGCGAGCTATCATATACATACAACTGCAGCCCTGTTATAATTTTCCAACGCCTTCATTAACACTCATATCTCCAACGGACCCAGAATTATACTTTCAACCTTAAGGGTGTAATAGTTGTTATAGATATATGCATAAAAATATAAAAGAGAGAGCGTGCGCACGCACACACACACACACGCACGCACACACGCACACACACATGCACACACACACACATATATATATACGTACATAGATAGATAGATAGATAGATAGATAGATAGATAGATAGATAGATAGATAGATAGACAGTCAGTCAGACAGACAGACAGACAGACAGACAGGCAGGCAGGCAGGCAAGCAGGCAAGCAGGTGGTGAGCTGGCAGAATCGTTAGCGCGTCGGGCGAAATGCTTAGTGGTATTTCGTCTGCCGTTACGTTCTGAGGTCAAATTCCACCGAGGTCGAATTTGCCTTTCATCCTTTCAGGGGTCGATAAATTAAGTACCAGTTACATACTGGGATCGATCTAATCGACTTCATCCCTTTGTCTGTCCTTGTTTGTCCCCTCTATGTTTAGCCCCTTGTGGGCAATAAAGAAATAAGATAGATAGATAGATAGATAGATAGATAGATAGATAGATAGATAGATAGATGGGGGAGAATGTACGAAAAAACAACAACAGACGAGGACAGGTGGTGTAAATAACAAAAGGATGTATTAGTATGACGCTCGGGAATACGGAAAGTCTTTGACGTTTCGAGCTACGCTCTTCAACAGAAAGAATACGGAGACAAGGAGAAAAACACGGAGAAAAAAAATTGAATTGTGTTCAGTCAACGGTCAATCATAGATGGACAGACAAATGCATAGACAGATAGATAGACAGACGAATAGACAGATAGATAGCGTTTTCATCCCAGTTGTTGAATTCCCTACTGTGTCGAGGGCGGGCACTTCGAAAGGGCTTTTGTGTGTCTGCTCGCGACTACATAAATACCTAAATCGTTTTGCAAATTTTTCAGGTATATCCTGTGGAATCATACTTTCTTTCTTGTGCCGTGCATGGTTATTACGCAAACACACACGCATTCGCGCATGCGCACGCACACGCACACACACACACTTGCTTTGTTGGCTTCGTGTTCTTGACATGATAGGGTTGGAGTCACACCAGGTTAGTGGTCCCAGAGGCGTCATCATACGTAAAGCCGACACATAGAGATGACACATACGCACACGCAAATGTGTGTGTGTGTGTGTGTGTGTGTGTACTTATGTTTAGATGTATAAACCGGTGGGTAAATAGGTAAATAATAGTCCAACAGTTACAATAGATACAATAGACAGACGAACGCACACACACACACACACACACACACACACACACACACAGAGAGGAGCGAACACGAACATATTACGTATAGGCACACATACACACACACTCATACAAACACGCGCATACATATAAACATACGTAAGCGCGTATATCTGTGCGAGTCCATAAATATATACATAATACATATACATATATACATACACACATATATGTGTGTGTGTGTGTGTGTGTATATACACACACAGTTAGATAGATAGATAGATAGATAGATAGATAGATAGATAGATAGATAGATAGATAGATAGATTTAAATATACACATAAGCATTGTCTGAATAATAGAAGATACCCCGGTAGCCATGTTGCCAGACGATAAAGTGAACGTATATATATCAATGTATTTATCTATGAGAATATTCTAAGTATGTGTGCGCTTGCGATTACTCATGTATTTGTGTGTGTGTGTGTGTGTGTGTGTGTATGTGTGTGTGTGTGTGTGTGTGTGTGTGTGTGTGTGTGTGTGTGTGTGTGTGTGCATTCACACATACATGTGCTTGCTTTCCCATCTGCTATTGACATGTACGCTTACGTATGTATGTGACTATTAGTTCAGATAGGTGTTTGCATATATATATATATATATGTGTTATATATATATATGCATCTGTATACGTGTATACACGTCTATTAAATTTCATTTATGTATGAGTATGTGTTTGATTTCAATAGAAAAAGAACCTGGAAACAAAAGGCAAAAGGTTACCCCAAGTGTATGTCACTTATTGATGATGGCCGAATAGGCAAAATTTCGTCCTTGTCTACGTAGAGATATACAGTGAACGTCTCGTTTCGTTTTGTATTTGACAAAAGGAATGATATAGCTACAACTAACACGCAATGGAAAAACCTCACGCCTCCGGTTCCAATGTCAATATAAACAGTTAAGACAACATAACGTACGCCTGCCACTAAAATTAAACAAGACATGTATAGTCTCAATGAATTACAGAAATGCTTGTCATGGTCTTATGCGTTTTTGTTGTTCGGCTTTCTGAGTGTTGATCACGAATTTCGCACGAACAATCACAGTTAATTGTACCTCTCGGAACTTGTAAGTAAAGAATCAAAATTAGCCATTTCGATACACTTTATTTGTTGTTATTGTTGTTGTCGGTGATGGTGATGGTGGTGGTGGTGGTGGTGGTGGTGGTGGTGTCTCTGCTGTTTTGTTGTTGTTGTTATTAGTGATGGTGTCGCTGGTGTTTTGTACTTTTGTTGTTGTTGGTGGTGCTGGTGCTGGTGGGATTCTTTCTCCTGCAGTTGTCGATATTGTTGATGGTGATGCTGTAGTTTTTTTCTCTATCGTTGCAGTGGTTGTTGCTGCTGATGGTTCTGTTTTCATTGTTGTTGTTGTTGTTGTTGCTAATAGTGGTGGTAAGGTGGTGATGGTGGTAGTGGTGGTGGTGGTGGTGGTGGTGGTGGTTATGGTGGTGGTGGTTATGGTGGTGGTGCTGGTGGTGCTGGTGGTGCTGGTGGTGCTGGTGGTGGGGTTGCTTCCCCTACTAATGTTACCGTTTTTCTTGTTGCTATCGATGTTTTTTCTTTCATTTTGGTTGTGCTATCGCTGTTGCTTTCTGTTGTTGCTATCGCTGTTATTTGCTGCTACTGCTGCTACTGCTGCTGTTATTGTTGTTGTTCTTGTTCATGCTGTTATCACTGCTGCTTCTGTTGTAGCTATCGCTGCTATTTCTTTTTGTTGTTGCTATCGCTGCAGCTGCTGCTGTTGTTGTTGTTGGTGATGGTGGTGGTTGACAGTAGTACTGTCGCGGTTATTTCTTTATTGCCCACAAGGGGCTAAACATAGAGGGGACAAACAAGGACAGGCAAAGGCATTAAGTCGATTACATCGACCCCAGTGCGTAACTGGTACTTAATTTATCGACCCCGAAAGGATGAAAGACAAAGTCGACCTCGGCGGAATTTGAACTCAGAACGTAACGGCAGACGAAATACCGCTAAGCATTTCACCCGGCGTTCTAACGTTTCTGCCAGCTGTCGCAGTTGTTGTTGTTGTTCTTCTTCTTGAGGTTATTTTTGTTGGTAACGTTATAATTTAGTTCAGATGGTCGTGGCTAGAACATCTCTGATCAGAGTTCTGTTCAATCAGACAAACCTTTGGTTAAACAGCAACGCAGCTAGTGAAATAATTCTGACAGGGCAGTCATGATTGGATTATAAATGTGCTCAATCAGGCCGGTCGGAGACAAAAATGGAGACATAATAATTCAGGAAGGATGGCCATGGATAGAGCATCTTTGTTCATAGTCCTATTCATAGTCGAACAACAACTTAAAATGATCCATCATAATTTAGGCATGAAGATCGTTGTCGAAATGTTTTTGCTCATGGAATTGCTCAATCAGACAAGCCTAGGGCTAAACAAAAGACAAATAGTGATATTATAATTGTGGAAGGAGGATCATGAGTAAGGCGTCTTTGAAGATTGGCCTGTTCAGTAACGGTTGACCTGGAGGCTAAAGAATAGCTTAAAAGGTGACATCATAATTTAGACGTGAAGATCGTATTTGGAATGGTTATCATAGACTTTCTGAGTCAAGGAACGACCTAAAGCATACAAACAACCACAACGACAACAACAGCAATAATAATAATAATAATAATAATAATAATAATAATAAAAACAACAGTATTTTTCGCAACGGCAAAAGCATTATCTGAAATACCTCATTGCTGTCAACGTTTTATCGTCAAGTCTTATTTCGTCGCCATTATCTATTTTATGACAAAACAAAAGTATAATATTTCAGTATGATATCACCGTATTCCGATGGATGGGGGAGGTGGGGAACTATACTAATTCCAAGTTCATGGTCCTAATGATTGATGGATGGGAATGATGATAGAAATATATGCAGTGATGCGGTAGAAGGGATTCCGATTGAAGGAAAAACAACTTCCTGCGAGAATACATTGGCATACGTACCATTTATCATAGCACAGTAATGCTTTCAAGTAGGGAAGATTGAAAAACTGCGTTGAATATGATAGAATTCTATAGTTAAAAGGATTCTGGATTCCAAAAGGATTTGAAGCAGTCAAGGAAATTGATCAAATCCTTTTTCTATGTGAGGGAAAAGTTAATCTATACGAAACACTGATTTGGATACATCCAGAATAAGTGATGTATCTGGGAAAATGCTATGCTATTTCCAGATATGATTCAGGCATAATATGGATTAGAATTATACAGCTTAAGAATAAATTTGATGTCCGAAATAATTGTGTTCGATGTAAAGTTTAAAGGATCCGATGGAATTATATTCAATATAGGAGTGTTAGCGTGTATGTGTATATGTCTGTATCTTGGTGTACGTGCATATTATAAATATAAATGTATATATATATATATATATATATATATATATATATATATATACATATAGATATATATATATATATAGGTATACATATATATACATACACACGCATGTTTACAAATAGACAGATAGATAGATAGATAGATAGATAGATAGATAGATAGATAGATAGATAGATAGATAGATGTGCTCCTGTATTTCAATATATACTTATCTCACGCTATCATGTATGTATGTATGTATGTATGTATGTATAAGCGATTATCGATCGTTTACGATATTTATTCCTGTCCACAAATTCACATTGATATTAGACACTTGCAACCCAGTAAATATACAGACAAAACAAAACACAAAACACACACACACACACATGCACACACACATGCACACACACATATACATATTTATATATATATATATATATATATATATATATATATATATATATATATATAAATGTATAACGATATATTTTTATATAAACAGTGAATATACATCCACATATATGCACGTATATATATACATATATATATACATACATATATATATGTATATACGTATATACATACATATATACACACACATATATACATATATACATACATATATATATATATATACATATATACATACATATATATATATATATATATATATATATATATATATATATATATATATATATATATATATATATATATATATATATATATATATGCATATATACATACATATATATATATATATAACTTGTTACTACGTTAGCAAGAATACCGAAATCTGAACCTTCAAAGATATTGGATTTGGCAACTATACACGTTAATACACATAAAGTATATACAAATATACGCACATATAGTATACATACATGCATTCACACACACACACACACACATATATATATATATATATATATATATATATATACTTACACATATATATATAAATATATTTATATATGTATCTACATGTATATCCATACACTCACACACACATATATATATGTATGTATGAATGTATGAATGCTTGTATGTATATATATATATATATATATATATATGTGTGTGTGTGTGTGTGTGTGTGTGTGTGTGTGTGTGTGTGTGTATGTATATGCATACAAAAGTTATATGTGCTTGTGTATGTAGGTATATATTCTGTGTTTAGAAATTTCGCTATAATGCAAAGGAAATGTGAAATTTATCTCTTTTCCTTTTCTTACAATCTTAAAATACCTGATTCCATTGGTAGGATATAATAATGTTTGACATTTCAAGTCCGGATTATTATGACAGAATCATATTTCACTTAACAACATATCTTGCCGCATTACTTTCTTTTGGCTTTAACTGTGAAGAATGTCCTAGCGGTTATTGGCAGCAGTTTTATTATTATTATTATTGTTTTTCGTTTTTTTTGTTGTAGCAGTATGTGTGGTATTGTGGATGTTAGTAAGAGTAAATTATTAGATTTGGTTGCATACAAAATTCTTGAATTATAATGAATTACCAGTGTTTAAAACCGAGTTTTCGTTGACTTTTGCTCAATTTCTGTTTAACTCTCTGCACAATTTACTTATCAAGCTGAAACTGAAAGTGAATTTCAGAAGAAGAATACCTCAGCGACATCAGATGATATTCTGTTGTTCTTGGTTTTTACTCTCTGTGTAATTCCGTTATTCTGTTTACTGATTTCATTCAGTCAGTGATTTTTTTTTCTCATTACCCCCAATCATCCTGTAGTACGCTGTCTGGTCCCCCCGTTTCATTTATTTCGTGAAGCAGTATGGAAAATTGGTAATATTGGAAAGACAGCCATGTCTAAAATCTGACAAAATGCGGCGTAAACGTGGTGGAATGATATAGCATCTATCAAAAACCTCTGTGTGTGTGTTTTGTGTTTAGTATTGATTTTCCGGAAAAGGAGTACTCAATACCATGATAAAGAGTAATAATATCTTATTTCGGTCGAGTCAGTCTCTTGCAAATTTAATATTCACCTACAGGATTTTCAGGTACACAGGATCTTCAATCAAGTTCTGACGATCCTACATACCTACAGATGAAACTCAGAGCAGCAAGACACTGATTCGAACCCGGGCCAATCATAGCTTTATGAGTGGATTTGGTAGACGGAAACTGAAAGAAGCTTGTTGTATGTGTGTGTGTGTGTGTGTGTGTGTGTGTGTGTGTGTGTGTGCGTGTGTGTGTCTGTGTGTGGATGTGTGATCTATGTATGAGTGTTTGTGTGTCTGTATTTATCCCCTCGTCACTGGTTGACAACCGGTGTTGGTGTGTTTACGTCCCCGTAACTTAGTGGTTTAGCAAAAGAAATCGATAAAATAAGTACTAGTCTTAAAAAATTATAATTACTATTATTATTATTATTATTATTATTATTATTATTATTATTATCATTTAGCGCGAACGGTCGTGTTTCATAGACCTCCTGAATATAACGGTTTATACTAGGGTTTAATCCATCCCATATGCAGGGTTTACAAAAGAATACAAATCACAGCCAAAATTTCAGCACCTTTTAAATGGTGAGGTTTCAATGCCCACACTCGAGGATCCGATATGGTTTCAAAATTGACACGTTGATCTCTCTCGTTCTTTGGAAATTTTGGGAATTAAATATCACTACAGTTCGGTCTGGAGGCGCAATGGCCAAGTGGTTAGGGCAGCGGACTCGCGGTCGGAGGATCGCGGTTTCGATTCCCAGACCAAGCGTTGCGTGTGTTTACTGAACGAAACACACACACACATATATGCAGGGCTTACAAAAGAGTGACGTCACCCATTTTCAGTATCTACTTAATTTGCAAGATGGCCACATCAGTAATAAGAAGAGAAAGTGCTTGCAACTGTAGTGGTTACACAAGCAGCAATAACGCAAGGGGGAAAAAAGCGCAACACAACCCGACAATGTTTTCCAAATGCAAAAACAGATTTATCTCGGTCTTTAATTTGATTAGTAATTTAATTTAATTAATATGAATATGGATGCTGTTAGGAATAATGTTATTAGTTTATTTAATGAGTAAAAATTCGAGCGAATGATAGCCATTCATTCTGCGCAAATCGTTAGTTTATCATCACGGTGAATAGTTCTGAAGAGCGGATTCTCTTTCGAAGAACCACGTTGATAAACACAGTGGCATGATATGAAACACAAAAATATAGAATTGAAAACATTGGTTTAAACAGGAAAATAATTAGTGTAAACGGTACGAACACTTATGACAATTGACATTCGAAATTCCGACCTTCGAAAATCCGGCCATCGAAAATCCGGTTCCTTCAGATTTCCGGCATGAATTTCGGAGCACATTTTCAAATTTTCCGTGTTAAAACTCTGAGGATCTGCTTCATTTAGTAGAATTAAAATTCTGTAGAATTATTTTATTTAGTTAGTGAACATTAAAATTCCATTTGCTCTTCATTTAGCGTTTAATTTTCTTTCTTTTAATGACTGCACAGGTAGAAATTTTCTCTTAAATATATACAGCTTTTATAACCATAAAAAGAAAAATCCTGTATTTTTTTTAATCCGGCACTCCCCAGGTTCAGATCTGCCGGATTTTTGAATGTCGGTCTGTATAACACAACCGCATCAGTCCGTCTTTTGCAAGCTTTGTAAGGCATAAAAAGATCTCCGTATAGGTCAGTTTCAGAACTTGAAGAAAAGTTGTTGGAAATACGCAGGTAAGTGGTAATTAACTTGCTTACCAGCCACATGGTTTCGGGTTCAGTTCCTCTGCGAGGCACCTTGGGCAAGTGTCTTCAACTATAGCCTCGGGCCGACCAAAGCCTTGTGAGTGGATTTGGTAGACGGAAACTGAAAGAAGTCCGTCGTGTATATATATATATGTGTGTGTGTGTGTGTGTGTGTGTGTGTGTGTGTGTGTGTGTGTGTGTGTGTGTGTGTGTGTGTGTGTGTATGTGTGTGTGTGTGTGTGTGTGTGTGTGTGTGTGTGTTTGTGTGTCTGTGTTTGTCCCCCACCATCGCTTGACAACCAATGTTGGTGTGTTCACGTCCCCGCAACTTAGCGGTTCGGCAAAAGAAAGCGATAGAATAATTACTAGGCTTACAAAGAATAAGTACTGGGGTCGATTTGTTCGAATAAAGGCGGTGCTCCAGTATGGCCGCAGTCAAATGACTGAAACGAATAAAAGAAAAGAAAGAAAGAAAGAAAGAATAGAAAGAAAGAAAGAAAGAAAGAAAGAAAGGAAGAAAGAAAGAAAGAAAGAAAGAAAGAAAGAAAGAAAGAAAGAATACGCTGAGAAGGGAAATACTTCTTTGCCTAGGAATTTCTCCAGCAAAGCTGACGAACAAGTTACATATTTCTGTACTGCGAATAACAAGACATTGTATGCTCTCGGAGACGGAGCTGAAAGAAACGAAGTACGAAAAAACGGTGTACATTATCGACCGGGGTAAGGCATACAGAAGTGTGTGCTTATTTTTAAGATCAAGAATGGGGTAAGGAAACATGTAGAGCTGATGTGCTCACACATCTACCCACGGGCTGGGGCTGTAGTATATACGACAAAGTAATAGACCACAGCAAGAGATATTGTTAAAGACGTGGCTCGTCGGGCTGATGCTGCGTTCGCGCGTATTACAAACAAATGACGTGACGTGCATAGAGACAGTCTACAATGACATATAGTTAGGTAATAACGAATATTACGGCACTATTCCCAATTAGGGAGAAAACTGAGAAGACACTGATCACATTGATTATACAAAGCAGAAGCCCTAATTGTTATGTATGTTTCAGAAAGAGACACTCGATGTGCTTCTAACTTGAAAGGAGAAACTGAAAACGAAAGACCACAAACTGTAGCAGGGGCAGGAGTATCAGAGCAGCCTTTAAGGTGAAGATTTTGGCTGTTGCTACTCTGTTGCTAAAGAGCCAATAGCCCCAGCAAAGAATGGAGCCAAATCTGAAGGAATTCCAAAGGGATTCGCATCATTTTTAATGCTACCGACGAAGTAGAGAATCGAGAAGCCGAATATTTTCGTTTTCCACCACAGAACCAACTAAGAGTTAAAAGCACCCGTCACATCGCATTTACCAGCAGTGATGTGGAAAAAGAGTCGAGTGAGAGAAAGGTAAGAACAATCAGTGTCAGTTAGAAAAATAGATAAAGAAAAAAAAATGTAAACAACAATAGAAATAATAAACTTAAGCTTAAAGCAAGAAGAAAACCGCAAGATACCCCTTAATTGTTACTTGATTGGCCTGGTGTGTATGAAGTCGACTGCTGTTCGATAGCCAATGGAATAACAAAATTACTTGAAAGAGAAAAGAAAAAGGTTTTGGTAACGATTGAAGAGGAGACAAGAGAAAATACACCGATCTCAAACATTATAGATTGTTCGCGAGGAATCAATAACCGAAGAAAGAACACACGAGAAAATGAAGGAGTTTTGCCCTGCTGAGATGAAACGAAAGATGCTCACGGCCTTGTTCTGAGAACACCGTTTTCAGGAAGTGATCGGAGCAGAAGAAGATCACTGCATTGCAGTGACCTGATCGCACATCAGTATCGGCCGCTCTCTTCTTTGTAGATGGTTGGCCTTTAAATTGTCTCTGAGTACTAAATGTTAACTTTTTATTCATATTACGTTTTCGCACCACCACTTTTATTACATATACATACATACATACATACATGAAAACACATATATATCATGTGTCTGTGTGCGTGCGTGTGCATGCATGTATGTATGTATATATTTATGTATGTATATGTGTATGTGTGTGTGTGTGTGTGTGTATTTAACCCTTTGTGTATGACATGAATTTTTCTATTTTTATGAGCCTTTATGGACCACAAAGAAAAGGATTATTATTATTATTATTATTATTATTATTATTATTATTATTATTATTATTATTATTGTTATTATTATTATTATTCCTCTGTCTTCTTTCATCTTCCTTATCTCCTTACTCTCACGTTTTCAGAAAATGTGTTTCTCTCCGACGACGAGAAAACGAAATCGAAAATATAGCGAAAAATCAAAATATTCCACGCACGTATGAAGAGAGAGAATACAAAACCAAAAAAAAAAAAGTAAGAAAGAAATACAGAGGCACAAAGAGAGAGAGACAGACAGACAGACAGACAGTCAGAAAGACAGAGAGACAAAGAGAGAGACAGAGAGAGAACTAGAGAGCGAAACAGAGAGGAAAATGGTGGGAGGAGGTGAAAATTTATAGCATTTCAAAACTCTCGATTTCTCAGTGCTTTACGTTCTTTTATGTTACAGAGAAGCAAGAAGTGAATTGTTGAGACAATATGCTTTTTTTTTCTTAACTGCTCTAATTTATTCAGCAACAACAACGACTAATAATAATAATAATAATGATAATAATAATAATAATAATAATCGTAAGAGTCTATAATAAATCGAGAAGTGAACGTGAAGTATAGAAAACAAAAACAAGTCAAAAGTGGGCAAAATTGAAACATTGACTGCTAAAGTGCCGAGTGAAAGCCAATAATTTATCAGGCCAGTGAAGCAGTAACTGCCAATCCAATCCAGCTTCCTGTTGAATAGATCGATAAAAAACATTTCCCTAACATCGTTTAGTGGTAAATGGGGCGGCAATCCATTGAGACAGAGAGAGAGAGATGTAGAGAAGTAGAGATGTAGAGAGATACAAAGAGAAAGAGAGAGAGAGAGAGAGGAAGAAAGAGACAAAGAGAGAGACAGACAGATAGTGAGTGAAATGGAGAAAAGAGGGAAGAGACAGTTATATATATATATATATATATATATATATATATATATATATATATATATATGTAAATTTATATCTATACCTATATCTATTTATCTCTCTATCTACCTATCTGTATATAAATGCGTGTGTGTGTGTGTGCGTGTGTATGCACGTGTGTGTGTGGGCGCGTGCATGTGTGTGTGTGTGTATGCATACATAGGTACATAGATACATAAACTTTCTATTTGTATATGCTTCTAGTTATATATATATACATATGTATATATGTGTGTGTGCATATATATATATATATATATACATATATACATATATTTATATAATCATATATACATATGTATATATACCCACGTATACTTGTATGTGTAAATGCGCATGTGTGCGTGTGTGTATACGTGCGTAAGTGCGTGTGTGTGTGTATGTGATAGTATATATGTATATATGTATATAAGTTTGCACAAAGAAGAAGCGGGAAGGAAAATGGAGGTCAAAGTTGGGGGTGTTCTATGGTAGAAGAGAGAAAGTGAGAGGAGGAGGCGGTTGAGGGAAAGGTGGGAGGAGGAGGGAAAGGAGGGAGACAGAAGGAGAGAGAGAAAAAAACTGAAGACAAAGCAAGTAAATTGGCTGTATATGTCAAAAATACGGTATATGACGAAATAACAACGAAAATGAAACTAGCATAAAACACAAACCATACGACGACGACGTCGATGGCGATAGGGACGAGGTCGAGGAAGATAATGAAGGCGGTGATGGCTGCAGACATATCAATGGACAATTTTTTTTCCCGCCCTATCCATTTCCATCTCTTCTAACTCCATCAATTCTGTCCTCTTCTCCTTCTTCCTCATCGTCATCGTTGTCATCACAATCACTGTTCAACCAAATCTTGTAAATATACGTAAAGCCATTGTCAACAGTTCTATCGGAAAGATCTCTGCTTTGACAAAATATATTCATACACTGATGATATTAGTTTCGTATGATATATTTTATTTTTATGGATATCAAGTAGTAGCCACTTGTGTAAAGGAGTTATAGCAATTATCTCTGTCTGGAATTATTTATTGTTCTTGTCTACAACTCTTGGAAAAAATAACATGATCTATGAACCAAATAAACCTCTTAGTGAGACGTAAATACGCGCCGATTTGGCACAATTGTTCTGGAGTGGATAGCAAAATGCATTGCGTTATTTGTTCCGGATCTTTGCGTGCTGAGTTCAAATCTCATGCGCCCACTGGAGGTTAACTTTTGGCATTTTTCCTTGCAAGGTCGATAAAATAAAAATTCCAGTCTGCGTATTTGCAAAATCGTTTGGGGGCGTAGGACAAAATGCTGTGTGAGATTTTTTTCCGGCTTCTTGTGTCTAGATTGCGAATTATGTTGAGGTCAAATTTTCCTTTTCGTCTTTAACGGGTTCATCAGGTAAATTACCATTCAAGAGTTGCGTATGTAAATATGTGTACGTAATATATACATATATATATGAGTACATAATGTATACATATAAATATATGAGTACGTAATGTATACATACATACGTATGTTTGTATATATATATATATATATATATATATATATATATATATATATATATATATATATATATATATATATATATATATATATATATATATATATATATATATATATACATAGCGTTGGCCAAAAGTCACTTGACAGTAAATCACAATTCCATAAATACATGATATTCAATTTTATTTATTCATTCCAATTATGAATGCTTAATAATTGAATATTGTGAGTCAAAAATCACCGATTTTTTCTTTCAACATTTGTCTATTTATTAGCAAAGTCTCGTATAAAATAATTTTTGTTTTAATCTTGGAATTGGAATTAGGTGGCTGGGTTGATTTACTTTTGGCCAACCCTGTATATATATATATATATATATATATATATATATATATATATATATATATATATATATATATATATACAGATATAGGGCAGGGAATCGTCAATTAGTAACAAAATTAATAATTAACAATTTTGCCAAGTAGTTAAGTATGAAAAAACCTTTATCGGTAAAACCATTTATAATCATAAATATACAGGGATTAGCTTGAGAAGCAACTCAAGCTAATCCCTGTATATTTATGATTATATATATATATATATATATATATATATATATATATATATATACATATATATATATATATATATATATATATATATATATATATATATATATACATATATATATATCGAGTAAAAATGCAAGGTAGTGCCCTAGCATGGCCGCAGACTGAAGCAATGAAACAAGTTAAAGATAATATATACATATATATATAGTCTTTTTTTTACTTTTTTCAGTCATTGGACTGCGACCATGCTGGAGCACCGCCTTTATAGTCGAGGAAATCGATTCCAGAGCTTATTCTTTGTAAGCCTCATGCTTATTCTATCGGTCTTTTTTGCCGAACCGCTAAGTTGCGGGGACGCAAACACACCAGCATCGGTTGTCAAGCGATGCTGGGAGGACAGACACACAAACATATATACACACATACACACACACACACACACACACATACACACACACACACACACATATATATATATATATATATGTGTGACGAAAGGACTTTGGCCGATATAGGATTAATGTAATGTAATGTATTATAAAGCTGAAACAAATTACCACCAAATATACAGTGCGTGTGTTTTTATTGGCTAAACTGGCAATATAACCATCCCCAAGTACAACAACATATATATATATATGTGTGTGTGTGTGTGTGTGTGTGTGTGTGCGTGTATACATATTCACTTAAACACAAAGGTGAAAGCGGGCAATTGAAAATTGAATAAGGCAGTCATACCCTATCACCGTGATTTCGAACTTTGACAAATACCCTTTGTCCATCCTCAGTGAGTCCCACTGACCCTAGGGTTGTAGAGTTTGTTTATTTCAACCAATGTATGCGATGTTAGTATGCCGGTTCTGCCTGTCACTACCCTTAATTGTTAATTGATAACTTTTACCTCTATGGGTGTTTCTACGCATGCTAAGCCACTGATATTATAAACAGCAATATATATATATATATATATATATATATATATATATATATATATATATATATATACATATATATGCACACACACACGCACGCACACACACACACACACACACACACACACACACACACACACACACACACACACACATATATATATATATATATATATATATATATATATATATTGCCAGACAAATGCAAAAACATAAACAAGAAAACAAGGAAATCACTCCTACCATTACACATTGCAATATCGGTCACCTGAGAATAAAACTAGCCATTCACTTAAAAAGCACATGCCGACAATTAACGAGTCTTGTATTGAATGAGTGCATATGGATACAACAAACACGGTGACTCATGATGCTTGATCTATTTACGCTCCTCGAACAAGATGGCATCCTACGACGACGCTTAATTCATAGAATACAAATCACAGCCAAAATTTCAGCACCTTTAAAATGGTGAGGTTTCAATGCCCACACTCGAGGATCCGATATGGTTTCAACATTGACACGTTGATCTCTCTCGTTCTTTGTAAATTTTGGGAATTAAATATGACTACAGTTCGGTCTGGAGGCGCAATGGCCAAGTGGTTAGGGCAGCGGACTCGCGGTCGGAGGATCGCGGTTTCGATTCCCAGACCGAGCGTTGTGTGTGTTTATTGAGCGAAACGCACACACACACACACACACACACATATATATATATATATATATATATATAAACAATATATGAGTATATGCATATATATGTACATGTATGCATATACGTTCATCCACACGTACATATAGATACATAACTGGGTACATGACGTGGCAAAAGAACAAGGACAAAAATGGTAAACAAGGTGCAACAAACAAGCAGGCCACATAGAAACATCCCCTTCATCAGCTGCCACCATTAAAACTCCGGCGTTTCGAAGATATACAAGGTGACCCCAAGAAAGCAGAGCCCATGAATCTTTGAATAAGACTGTTTGAATAAAGAAGGATAGATCGAGCAAGACGGGGGCTACCCCGCACGCGTCAAATGACTCCCTAGCCAGGCTGAGAGAGCGATTTCAGGAGAGACTGATCAGAAGGAAGTGTGACGTTGAGTGGGCACCGCATTCACAGGACTTGAACACCCCGGATTTTTATTTGTTGGGGTATCTCAGGGAGAACGTTTGCTAGAACAACCATCAAACGATTGGTGAACTAAAGGCAGTAACCACAGCAGAAATCAGGGAAATCCGCAAAGAGGAATGTGTTCAAGTAACTGACAATTCTGCGCGACGTATACCATTAGGAGCATATTTTGGACAGAACATGGTTATTAATGATTAAGGGTGCGACAAGTGAGTGGCACCAGCACGCTACAAATAGCAGCAAGAAGACGACTACAACCACAAATTTTCACTAATACACATAGCATTTAAATCAGGAGAATGAGCAGAAATTCTAAGCACCCGTACCAATTAATTATTAACATATATATATATATATATATATATATATATATATATATATATATATATATACAACGTTCTTGGTAACAAATGCTTGATACAGCCACAGTACGCAAAGAAAGATTTATCCGAAATTAATTCGAAACAGCGCCATTACTAAAAACGACTTCCTCTATACGCATGAGCCGAGAACGCGAGTGTTTCAAAATTTGAACAACGAAAGCGCTCAGACACAAATTACACAGTATACGAAAACTTGTTATCCAAATGTTAGTAATATTCTGTTCTCTGAATAATATTTGGAATAGTTAATAACTTTTTTAAAAAAATTCTTTGAATATATACCTGTCTATGTATGTATGTTTGTATGTATGTATATATATATAGGATGATAGATAGATAACTTTCTTTTATTAGCCACACAGGGCTGCACACAGAGGGGACAAATAGATAGATAGATAGATAGACAGGCAGGCAGGCAGGCAGGCAGGCAGGCAGGCAGTCAGACAGAGTATTAGGCAAGTAGGCAGGAAGATAGATAAATAGATAGATAGACAGACAGACAAACAGACAGACAGACAACAGACCGACCGACCGACAGACAGACAGGCAAACAGACAGACAGACAGACGGACAAACAGACAGACAGAAATGTAGTTAGATTGATAGAAGACGATACCTATAAAACAGATTTGTAAGCGGGTGGATAGACAAATGACGACACGCAGGCACACATTATTACAGACATATTTTAGTAGATAGCTAAATTACGACAGACATAGAGACAAAAGTGGCAGAGATAGATAGAGAGAAAATTGAGAAGTGTTGCGTGTAAGAATGAGAATTGCATATGAAATATTGAAGCAGCGATATTCTTATTAAAATATTTATTTCGTGGGTGTATGAAAGAAAGGTGAAGAAGGAGAGTGAGTGACGTGAAGAGAAATTGAGAGAGAATGTATATATCTTGTCCAGGAAACGGAAATATCTCCTTGGTAATAGCTACTTCTGTGTCCGGAAAAGTGTCCAAAGATGCAGATATAGAGTAGGATATAAACCAATTCCTTTTAATGGAGGAATTGCAATGAAAATGGTGACTGGCGAAATTCTGGAAATTTAGATTTCTTCAACAGTATCATAAGTTATTTGAAGTCGTCTGCTACCAGCAACTGTAGGTTGCTACATAGGAAAAGACTATAGGTTATGCCTAGATTGATGAAGGCAAGCAGGACGAAACTTTGGAGTCACCTGTCGAACTTTTCCTTGCAATAGTTGTATACATATATGGCCACAGTCAAAAGACTGAAACAAGTAAAATAGTAAAATAGTATATATATATATATATATATATATATATATATATATATATATATATATATATATATATATATATATATACATATATATATATAATTGCTATACACTTATATATACACACGCACACACACACACACACATATATATATATATATATATATATATATATATATATATGCACGTATGTATATTTATGTGTGTGTGTATACATATATACAAGCATACATACATATT
>NC_142935.1:66884802-66887302 GCF_046866305.1 Octopus bimaculoides
AAAATCAAAGGGAAAGAAGATAATTATGGGCAAATGCTTCGAAGCCTCCAGCTTCTAATCCAGATTACAAATTAACATTTTTATCAATAATAATTCGAGCTTCTCAAAACCAGAAAAGAGAAAGCTAATTTGGAGACTACAGATCCAATCCATCACTGGAACTGTAAACATCTGTAAAACTTGCCAGAAGTTTATCATTTAAATATATACGAACATGTCTAGATATGTAACTATATGCATAAGAATATATACATAAAAGATATAAATCTGCACATACATACATACATACATACATACATACATACATACATGCATACATATATACATACATACATACATACATGCATACATACATACAAACAAAAATACCCTGTTGATGTTGAAATTCCAATGAAGGAGCCTTGGATTTAAGTTAGAAACCGATTGTTTCTCTATTGAAAAGAAATCTTGAAATAAACTGAATAATAACATACATACATACATACATACATACATACATACATACATATTCATATACACATACAGGGTGACACTCGAAGATATTGGATCGAACTAAACAAAACGACGGGGAAGTAAAACAAAAGCGCAAACTAAATCACAGAAATAATTTATAGACTTTTTTTCAAAAACGCAAAGAATCATACACAGAAGCAGACATATCTGTGTAAATAAGAGCCAAAGTTTACGGAAGAGGAAACAAGTTTTTAGGAATTTTAATATCAATAACGGTACGGATATTGTCAACAACGGGGACTCTATTATCTGCTTAAACAACAGCTGTAGGCTATTACTTTATCTTTCAAAGAAATTGGTGTTGTCCAATCAATGAAAGTGTTTGACCAGCTGTCATACAATTCACGCCAATTCTTCCAGTTTTCTGTCTTTCAATTTTCGGTAAATGTAAATCCCATTCAGCATTCGATTCCTGTATTCTAATCTACTAATGTAATGCAAAGTAACACAGTGTGTCCATGTAATATAACGTTAGTGTGAAGTTGTAAGTGTATATATATATATGTGTGTGTGTGTGTGTGTTTGTGTGTGTGTGTGTGTGTGCGTTTCGTTGTTTGATTCTGTATGTATGTTTCTATGTGGTGTGTTCTGTGTATGTGTGTATGTGGGTGTATAGGTGTGTGTGTGTGTGTGTGTGTGTGCGTGCGTATCTTATTGCAATGTATTTTGTGTTTTGTGTCTTGTGTGATAACTTTTTGTCTTTGGTTTCTACAGCTTATGTCATGTGAAATTAAGGCGTATCTTTATATGATTGAGTGATTATAGATTTGTGTGTGCAAAAGTTCCTATATGTGTGCTTATTAATGTATGTGCATGTGCATGTATGTGCTGTGTGTGTGTGTGTATATGTATAGAGAGAAGGATACATGGATAGATAGATATATATACACACATTATATGCATATGTGAACATTGATATTGATAATGCATATATTTATATATATATATATATATATATATATATATATATATATATATATATAAATATACATACATATATATATGTATATTTACATACATATCCTTGCATATATATGTATATATGTGTATATACATACATATATACATATACATGCAAGGATATGTATGTATATATATATATATATATATATAATTTACATACATATATATCCTTGCATATATATATGTATATATATGTGTATATACATACTTACATATAGGTACTATATTTATGTGCACAGATATATATATATATATATATATATATATATATATATATATATATATATATATATATTGCTGGCCAGCTCGCCTGACCAGCGGGGTTGCATCACTCGAAAAATACAATGATACAAAGCGCATTGTCAGCAGCGATGTATAACAGCATCTGATAGTCTGGTCAATTATGTGATGCAATATTCTATTACACGTTTCAGTCATCTGACTGCCGCCATTCCAGAGCGCCGCCTTAAAGGATTTTAGTCGAAGAAATCGCCCCCAGGACTTATTCTTTATAAGCCTAGTACCTATTCTACCCGCCTTTTTTGCCGAACCGCTAGATTACAGGGACGTAAACATATCAACATCGGTTGTCAAGCGATGGTAGGGAGGACAAACACAGACACAAAGATACACGCACATAAATACATCTTGGAAACACTTGACAACATCGAAACTGTAATCACGTTGGGGCAATCCTTTAGTCATCCAACTAACATGATCATTGAATGGCGTCGAGGGCATGCTTACTTACTGTGGCCATCTCACTTTTCATTAGGGGAATCAGCATATGTTTGATATTGCAGAGAAAATTTGATTTGTGGTCCTTAAGGATAACGTAGGTGAGCTGCATGTTGAAGAAATCCATGGCGTAGTCTGGCTACATCCCTTTCATATATAGCCTCATTCTCGGTTGCAATGTTAGTTGTTTTTTGTGTGTTCTGATAATGTTGTTAGATACGAACTTGATTTGGCTTGCGAAACACAGCGTAGTATATAATATATCATATATATATATATATATATA
>NC_142935.1:66892302-66917302 GCF_046866305.1 Octopus bimaculoides
ACATTGTAGCTACGAAAAAATAACTGTTACGATCAAACTGCACTCTTTAAAACTTGCACTAAGAATCAGTTTCCGTCTACCAAGTCCACTCACAAGGCTTTGATCGGCCTGAGGCTATAGTAGAAGACACTTGCCCAAGGTGCCACGCAGTGGGACTGAACCTGGAACCATGTTGTTGGTAATCAAGCTACTTACCACACAGCCACATTGTGGTTGTTGCCGTGGTTCTGTAGCCCTACGTTAGCATTGATTAAACGATAAGCATTCCAGCCCTGACCGTCATGTCGGAGTCTCACGGATTTTTATATCTACGTGTGAAATATCTGGCACTTTAAGAGAGCAGAGTATAATTTTGGAGGGGCATTTCCATGAATATTCGCAACTTTTTATAAGCGTTCGAGCTGCTAGCGTTGAAAACAGGTGTATTGCATTTGGTTTTTATCAAACCGAAACGGCAAAGAAAGATAGAAGAAGAAAACTAAAAAAGGAACGGGGGGAAAAAAAGCTTTGATTTTTATGAATATGAAAATTAAGGAGAAGAAAATTAGAGGAAGAGTAAGAGAAGGAAATAAAAGGAGGCAAAATGAATAAAGGAGAGAAATGGGTGTAATGTCGGCAGCGGAAAGGAACAGAAAACAAAGGCGAGTTGTGTGAGAAAAATTATTAAAACGACATTAAAAAACTAATATATGTGTGCATGTGCGCATGCGTGCAGACGTGAGTGTGCCTTTACACTTGTGTATTTGCATGTATGAATATGCATGCCTATATATGCATATATATATATATATATATATATATATATATATATATATATATATATATATATATATATATATATGTATGTATGTATCAATATGCATGTATATATATATATATATATATATATATATATATATATATACATGCGAATGTTTGTATGTGTGTATGTGTGTGCATACACTCACACACCAAGGGGACGAATAACTTGAAGCGCCTGCTCAACCGTAGGGCTTATATTCAAATTAAACTCTACATCTCAGTATGCATCGAATACGTTATTGAATCATGAGCTCCGCAATCCTTCAGTAACCGTATACATACACATATATATATATATATATATATATATATATATATATATATATATATATGTATGTATGTATGTATATATATATGTATAACTATATACATATATATGCAAATATATATATATATATATATATATATATGTATATATATATATATATATATATATATATATATATATATATATATATATATATATATATGTACATATATAATCATGCACATACATTCAGGCATATCCATATACATATACGTTGTGACAGGAGCGTACAATCTGCATGACAATCCCATCAGAAAGTTTTCAGCAGCAAAGATAAACAGCAGCAAAGATAAACACCAGCAAACGTATGTACGATTCCAACAAACTGTGGCAAACATTATCGACACAACTGAGAAATATCTGAGTCATTAAGGAAGAGAGAAACGAAATAAAAATAAAATAAAAATAAAAACAAATAATAAATAAAACAAAACATTATTTAAAAAAAGAGAAAACAAAACAAAACAGAAATGGAACAGAAGGGATAATAAAAACAAATTAAGAAAATAAAACGTAAGAAAATATAAGAAAAAATAAAATATAAACAGAAATTTCATAATCATCAATTGTCCAAGATTTGTTCTTTTTTAATCATGGCAGTTTTATATATTTGTTGAAATTTTTAATATTAATTCTGTAGCCATGTTCTGCACTACAGCTTACGATCTAATAAATTTCAAAGTCATGCATTGTTGTTCTACGCAATTCGATATGTTTGCAACGCCACAATCAATTATTGCTTGTGTGGGCGAGTGAGTGTGAATGTGTGAGTGTATATATGTGTGTTTGTGTGTTGTTTTGTTACCATTTTTTTTTTGTTTTTTGTTTGTTTGCTAAATTTGTTTTGTTATTGTTGTTGTTGTTGTTGTTGTCTTTATAACAACCCGATCGTTCTTAGAACCTTTTTGCCAGAGAATGCATGTCAAATCGTTTTCTGGTTCCCTTTGATGTTACTTTAATGGCGCCCCTGACTTTCCTTCCCATTGAAGCGTATGTCGTGGCTCATACGAAAATTGAAGTTCAGACTATAAAATTAAGAAAGAGAGAGAAAGAAAGAAAGAACAAAACACAAAAAAAAAACAAAAAAACAAACAAACAAACGAATAAAACAAGGCAACTCCGACAAATGACCTCTAACTGCACAGCAAGCACCACACATTTCTAGTCTCGCCTTTCACATACCTCTTTTGCTGTCCTTGTTATATGTTTTTATATAATTATTTTTTTAGGTCTGCCTATTACAAGTTATTCTGTATATGGGTAGCGTATTTCATATTGCCTATTATTATTATTATTATTAGTATTATTATTATTATTATTATTATTATTAATAATAATAATAATAATAATAATAAAAATAATAATAGTAATAATAATATTTCTTGTAGTTGCAGCAGCAGCAGTAGCAGCAGTAGTAGTAGTAGTAGTAGTAGTAGTAGTAGTAGTAGTAGTAGTAGTAGTAGTAGTAGTAGTAGTAATGTTATTATTGAAATTTATTATTATTGTTGTTATTACTGCTGCTGTTTCTGTTTTCATGTTATTATCATTATCATTATTATTATTATTTTGCTATTATTATTATTATTATTTTTGTTGTTGTTGTTGTTGGTTTTATTATTATTATTATTATTATTATTATTATTATTATCATTATTATTATCATTATTATTATCATGTTGCTGAACCACTGGAATCAAGAGAATCTGTTTGAGTTGAAGCAAACTATTAAAAGATCGCTACGCTCTCTCATTACAAAGCATTGCAAAGTGTCTTAGAATATCAAGAATCACTTACTAATTTGGCTAAATTTGCACTTTTCTCCCTCTCGTTGTTCGCAGAAAAACCATAGCAAATTATCTTTTACATACATACATACACACACATATATATATATATATATATATATATATATATATATATATATAGAGAGAGAGAGAGAGAGAGAGAGAGAGAGAGAGAGAGAGAGAGCGACAAAGACAGATAGATAGATGCATAATATACATATATAAGTATATATATATATATATATATATATATATATATATATATATATATATATATACATATATATATATGTACATACATATACATATGTATATACATAAATACAGAGACAGACATGCACACACCTACACACACACAAGACACACACATACACTCACATACAAACACACAACCACACACTCACACACATATATACATATATGTATGTATATATAATAAATGAAAACAAAAAATTTCTCCAAGGTTATGCCCCAGCATGACCGCAGTCTAATGACTGAAACAATTAAAGAGTAGAAGTTAAATGGCGAAAGAATTAATTATATATCAAATATTCGTAATAAAATTAACTACACTCCAGCAAAATGTAGGATCCAAATTTTATACAGATTCTGAGATTTTGTAATCACTTTTCCTTATTTTTTCATTGCCACATCTGAAATTTAAATTATATCCCAGCCGAAAAGGATGAGAAATCATCTATGATCTCAAGGATTATCATGATCACAATGTATTTATCAAAGAAGCTGATAAATGTAGTTTTGTACTCATTATATACACAGAACATTACAAAAACACTGCACCATCTCTACATTTTGATAACACTTATTACACATTTTGAAGACCCCCGTTATAAAAGGGTAAGCAGTTACTGACAATCCAAAATAATAAAGACACTCATGACCATCTAATAGTTCGAAAAGAACTTAACGGGAAAGAGAAGGGGTTATTTAATGAGATTTGAATGCAAAACCATCAATTTTTGCGGACGCCCAAAAATCCTAGAAGATCGACTCAAATTTTAATTAATATAAGAAATCCAAAAGAGCTAAAATTAAGATCAACGGTAGCAGGCACATCCTACACAACATATATTTAATAACTTTATTGATATACTCCTAAAACCCGTTCATAAACACATAAAGAGATGATTTAGAATTTCTAAACTATCTCCCATATAAAATTAACATACGCACTCTTTTTCTTTCATTTGATATAGTAAATATCTATATTCCGGTCCCACACGAATACGAAATAGAAGCCATACAATGCTGACCGGAAAAATTTGCAGATGACCTGTCTGAACGAATAGGAAAAGATTTACCGTTCAATATAACTTTTACAATTTCAACGACATCTACAAATATCGGAACGGTGATAGGCAAGAAAGTAGCCCTTATAAGCGCTTATCTTGTTACGAGATGTTCAAATATACAAACACTCCAGATTAGAATTCAGTGGTAACTTCTACAAATACCTATTTGCCAACTGGAAACACTATCTGGTCGATTGTTTCATACTATGGACACACTGTCAGGACCAACTCTATGAGCTTAAAACCCTAATTGAGAACATAAAACACAGTATTCAATTCCTAAATGGAATAGAGTAAAAAAAAAAGCAACTACTATTTATGAACATTTTAACCATTAAAAAATATATGAACATTGAAACTATCATTTGTTATTTTTTCCTACCATTCAAGACAAGCAAGAATAAATATACATTTTAAACTGACAAGAAGATTCTACACAATTGTATCCAATTCCGAAACCCGAGATACATTAGTCGAAAGACAATACCCAGTAACTTTAATTAATAACGAGTACAACGTGAAAAAGCTACAGACACCCAAGTATTGCGAATGACAAGATGCACCACTGATACACCCAATCAATGAAACAGAAGCATACAACATCATTCGTTAGAATACACTGCGCAACAAATTTCAGGTTCAAAAAAAGGACAAGTTAAGTAAGACTTGTTTCTGGGTCAACAAATTGTCCTGATTCTGATTCTAACCTTTATTTCTCCAGATTAGGTACCGTTTTCCTGCCCCATGAAACATATGCTTTATAATATACTGCATAATATCGCGTATTGAACACAACATTGCAAATACTGAAAGTTACAAAAAACAAAACAAAAATTTAGTTGGTATAACGAAACATATATTGGTTATGAATTAAAAACACGCGTGTTAGTTTAAACAACTTTTGTCTTTCTGAGCCTCTTGTAAACATCTAGACCTTTGTCAAACAAGCATACATCCTAAATAATGAATGTTGCCTTTACGAAGCATATATCAATGCATCGGAAACACATCCGTCCAATTACAATTAATTAAAGAAAATATGTTTATTAAGAAATATCAACCAAGACTAAATACTTTACAACACAATAGAATGACAAAACACATTATATTTCACTCAAGTAAACGACTAGAAGGAATAAAAATAATGAAGATAAATCAGAAGTTGTGATAACAGGATTTCTCCAGGATTCAAAACCCTAAGTTCAACCCTCAAAGACATTACTCCTTCCGACATTATTTACAAACATCAACCTGGGATTTTCTGTTTGGTCAACAGTGAACTCTCGGAAGAGAAAGTAAAAGAGCAAACGCCGCTGTTAAGCATTCTGCCGAGCTGAAACAGCAGAGAAACAAATGACATCTTAGGGGACTCGGTCAACCAGAACGATGGATTACTGCTAGACAAAACCAAGTGACCAGAACATTTGATACATAAACGACGTCCGCATAAAAGCACTGGACCACTATTGGACAAAGACAAGTAACCAAAACAATTGATAAACAAATGACGTATTCATGCAGTCAACCAATCAGAACTCTGGGCCAAAAGGTGGACAAAACATAGTGATGTCTTTAAGTAAGTGACCAATCGGGACTATGACCGAACAGTCTAAAAACCTATGTATATACAAAACAATATCGACTTGAAAAATAGATCAAGTTTTTTGGAGTAAAGCAAAAGACGAACAATATTCCTTCATAGAACATGACAACGTGTAGAAATTTTCTTTCTTATTCTTCAAACTCATCATCATATCTAATTACTAACATAAGTTATTGCTTTGAAACCTATTGAACTTTCAAATTTCCATCATGAATTATTGCTATGAAATTTATCGAACATTTGAACTTTCATAAATTCTTATTGCTGTGAAAGTTATTGAATACTTGAACTCTTATCGTGTAATTTTGCTAGGAAACATATTGAACATTTGGTTTTGAACCTGTTTTATTGCTATGAAACTTTTCCCGGCGCATTCTCTTTCTTTGAAACTTTTAACATGTTTCTGTTATTTTATATTTACCATTGAAAAACAAAGAAGTTATTAAAACGGGTACGGTGTTTTAATAAATTCTTAAAACAATTAAAAAATAAAACTTCAAGCCATTTTAAGATTCCGGTGCATTTTTCAACCTGTAAATTCTCCTATGTTCTTACTTACGTGGAAGTAAACCTGTTTCCTACACACATATGTGTGTGTGTGTATGTGTGTATGTAGTCAAATTGAATAAACAAACATTAAAAGCTATAACAAACAAGAGGACGTGCACATGGTATGTATTAGGCTGATGCTCAGTAAAAACAGTTTTTTGACGTTTCAAGCGTGACACTTCGTCGGAAATGAAAATGAAAAGAATGACAGAAAGTCACCAACAGCACGTGTGTAATTACATTGCTGTTTATATATATATATATATATATCCGGCCGGATAACTGAAGAGATGGCGGCGTGAGTTCCCACCCCGGCATCCGAAACTAGGAGTCTTATCATGGCTACCGAATAAGTGTCACATGTTTTTACAGATACATATATATATATATATATATATATATATATATATATATATATATATATATACATACATGCATACACGAGGGGCGTTGAAAAGTTCCAGTCTTTAAGAGTATCACCAAAAGCCTGGTTGAAAACTCAACATTCCGAGTTCTTTTACAGGGCTTAGAAAAGTTGAAGGATTGCTGCAGTAAGTGTGAGGATCTGAGAGGGGAATATTTTGAATAAAACCATAATTAACTGATCCTCCTGGATTTTCTTTTACCCAAAACCGGGAACTCTTCAGCACCCCCTCGTATGTATATATATATATATATATATATATATATATATATATATATATATATATATATATATATATATATATATATATATATATATATATATATATATATATAACGATATATATAAAAATGAATTATATTGATTTCTACATAGGCCACACGTTCTCAAATTTAGGCGGCAAAATGTGTAGATTCTTCCATTCATCCCCAGCTTTCTGTAGTGGTGCTCATACCTTGAATGTATTTGATACATCTGCTCACACGACGGAATTTAGGCCTCAAATTCTAAGTGCGTCATATACGTTTGTAGCATATTATATACATAAACTTTTACGATATATATTTGTTTTTTGTAATTAGGCAAAGATCTAATAATTTTAAGGGATGTGTTAGTTGCTACCATTTATCCTTGTACTTGATTGGTATTGTTCTTTATTGAACCGATTGAATAAAAGGCAAAGGGTGAAAGTGAGAACGTAAAGAACCAGAAGTTATACCATAAAGTATTATGTCCGATACGCTACTAACTCTGCCAGTCTCCTATCCTTTTTAATAATTGATTTTAATATAAACACACAACCAGTAATTTCGAAGAGACATTGTTAGTTGGTAACGTTGACCCCAGTACTTGACCCTGAGAGTATGAAATGAAAATTGACCTTGACGATTGGCACACCAGAGACATAGAGAGAGAGAGTGAGATAGAGAGAGAGAGTGAGATAGAGGGAGAGAGTGAGGTAGAGAGAGAGAGTGAGATAGAGAGAGCGACAGACAGACAGAAAGAGAGAGGTGTAGGAAGAGTGAGACATACCTTGTCACTTCTGTTATTTTCTATCTACGTAAAATTATTTTGATATATACAGGGAAATAGCTCCCGTCAGAGATTGAAGCCGCCACAAAATCGCAATATTTCTTGCAAACTTTAACATTAATTAAAATTTTTCCTGCGGAATGTGGTTGTTGTTGTTGTCGTAGTTGTCGTCATTGGTGCTGTTTAGTCCTAGATAGATCCTGAATGAATAGACCTTTGATCAAAGCAGTGCGATGATGAATGGCAGACTGTTGACCAGAGGCTGGCCTACGATCAAAGATTGACCGATGATCAAAGAAATTTCCGATATCTAAGACTGCATTATGTCTTTCCTTCTTTTAAAGATCATGGACTGTCCTTCTAGATGCATTTGGCTGCTATTTCTAGTATTTAAAACGACAGTATAGAAGCATTATCATTCGTCAATCCTGTTAGTTTTTACACTCAAAATATTAAAAAAAACGAAAATATGCATTCATTTGTTTTTGTTTTTATTTTTTAATATCTTACTCGGAGGAGACAGGACAGCGTTCTTAATCCTATTAGTAAGGGCCTCATCCATATCCGGTCATGACGGAGAAAGGCAGGGAAAAGCAAAGGAAACTATACGAATCATGAGTTGCTGTGACTTCAATGACTGTAACAGAGCGAACTCGACATCCAAAGGGAACGCGATGTTAAACTGGGTAATACATGAAATCTACTACTGGAATGTCGCGCCAATAAAAAAAGAGCCCTCTAAGGTCTCTTGATCTGTTGCAATCTGCATCTAAATCTATTTTGAATTATTCCCTACACAACACCACCACGAACACTAACTTATCCTCGTGCACTGATCTTACTTAATGTCTCGTCAGCATCTATTTTCAAGATGAGGCCTGTGTTTTGGATTTAACTAAACTTGCTAATGAAGAGATGAGGCCAACACACACGAATGTGTCATGGAAAAGGATTCCAAATTGTTTAAACGAAAGCTACGAATAAGGGCACCAATATATATATATACATACATACATATATATATATATATATATATATATATATATATATATATATATATATATATATATATATATATATATGTTTATATTTATATCTATAGTTATATTAAGGGCATTACAACACGTAAATGCCTCACGCTATGAAGGACTCTGACAGTAAAAATCACCATAATAAATGCAGTGTACCGAACGTGAGGAAATACAATTCTTGAAGCGAGCTCTTAAAAACAGATTCAGCCGCAAATCATATGATTTCATAGTTAGTGTACAAAATACACTTTCTAATCGTCAGTGCAGGCATAATCAAGACACATAAAAATGAACAAAAAAATTATGTTAGTTTTGACTTTAAGAGTCCCTCATAGCGTGAGGCATTTATATGTAGTAATGTCCTTAATATAAATATATATATTTAAAGGGAATAATTATAAATTTTTCCCTTATGAGGTATTTCACGCTGACAACTTGATAAATTCTTATAAAGATTTTATCGTATTTTTTAATTTATATATTTATATATATATATATATATATATATATAGGCTTTAAATCTACCCTAGTATATGGCTGGTACTTTATTTTATGTGTTTGCCACCCTTTTGATTTTCTCGAACAGGTTTAAATATTGATCCAATTTTTATCTCTCTTCGGCTTGTGTAGAATCTTGAATGGTTCAGGCATGGCTATGTAATAAGAAGTTTGCTTCTCAGCCGCATGGCTCCGTGTTCAGACCCACTGCAAATATATCCTATTATAACCTCGGGCCAACAGAAGTGCTGTGAGTGAACTTGATTGACGGAAACTGAAAGAAGCCCATCGTATATATATATATATATATATATATATATATATAGGTATGTCCGTGCAAACAGGGAACAAAGAACTATAAAACTGATGAGCATATGTATATGTGTATGTACGTGCGTGTGTGTGTGTGTGTGTCCCACACTACCTCTTGACAACTGGCGCTGGTGTGTTTGCTCCCCGTAACCTAGCAGTTCGGTAAAACAGACCGATAGAATAAGTATCAGTCTTTAAAAACAGAAATAAGTACTGCAGCTGATTCATTTGACTAAAAATTCCTCAAGACGATGCCCTAGCATGGCCGCAATCTAATGAGTGAAACAAATAGAAGATGACTTATTTATTCATATTAATCTGACTGCATTTTTTTTTTTTTTTTATCTACCGAAAGAAGTACAAATGACTGATTCGACCTCGGCAGAATTTGAACACAGAACCTCAGTACCGCCAAACGCTCTGTCTGCTGCTCTAATGGCTCCATCTATCTACCGTACTATGCCAGCAAAATAATAACGACCTCGTAAACCACGACGAAATCACCACGTTAAAATGTCCACGACGAAATCACTATGTTGAAAATCAACTTTCATGGTTTTCCTAAAAGCAAATAGTAGCAGAATTGATACGAAGCCTTTGCATAGAAAATGGAACTAAATCACTGATTTTTATTGACAGTGTTATTATCTTCTGTCTATATTGTATGACCTCTCAAATCTACCCGATACGAAGAACGTAACTATATATTTACTCCATAAACGCTAGAATTAATACTTCTAAACTCTCACCAAAAATTCACTAACTCATATCATTTTTAACAACAACTTTTTCTGCATCAATTTTAGACGAGAAGACCTTCTAACTTTTCCCACAAATTAGTATTCGATGTTACTCTTAAGGGCAAGTACTTTCCATCTGACGAAACTTAATTTTCGACGCTATCATTAACAGAAAAAATTGGTGAAAAGATGTTTGAGTGAAAGTCTGCAATCTTTTACAAAAAGCTCGGCCTCTAATACCATCCTTAACAGCAAATCCTTTATTTACATCAATATTAACAGTGAAAACCTTTTAAGAATTTTTACTAAAACTCGGTTTCTGATATTATTCTCTATTTCTTATTTCTTGTTTTACGAAATCTATTCTAACCAACGATTCTTGGTTCTTAAAGACAAGCTGCTTGAATAAAATAAAATAACATAAAGAGAAAAAAAAAAAGAAATAATAAAATATAGTCTTTTGTACGTGATACGCATATACATATATAGATGATACGTAGAAGAAAATATCTCATGATACATTACATGATATTCTGGCTTCTTCTAGTGAGATAAACATGATTTATTTAGTGATATGTTCTTCACCCAGATCAATACATTATCACACATTTTCAACGACTTATTTACCTTTCCTATAAAAAATAATAAACATAAGAAATATTCCTTCATTCTTATCCTTAGATAAATAATATCAATTTCAAATATAATCTGTTTGTTGTTGGCTGATTCTATGGGGTTTCTTTTACATATATATTTTTTATTAATATTATTACTATTCGTTCATATTAAATCAGTAGAGCCACAACATATTGATCAGCAATGATAGAGGATATGTACGAGATATATAGATATTCGATTGTCTCGTAGATATTGTGTTCTCGTTACTCATGGCTCACGACTCGTTATGTAAGGTCTCTATACACAAATGCAGAAATTATTCAATGTACGAAATGTAGCCGTTTCCTTTTTCATTATACATTAATCATAAATATTATTTATTTTCTCTTCTTTTTCGCTTCTAGTATGATGTGTTTGTGCACGATGTCATGTGTGAGTGAATATTTGAGTGTATGCGTATCTATGTAAACACACACGCACGCACGCGCACACACACACACACACACACACACACACACACATACATACATACATTTATATATATATATATATATATATATATATATATATATATATATATATATATATATATATATATATACGTATACGTATACTTATATATGTATATATATGTTTATACAGAAATATATATATACATATACTTACACACAAGCAAATATATATATATATATATATATATATATATATATATATATATACATACATATATATACGTAAATATATATATATATATATATATATATATATATATATATATATATATATATATATATATATATATATATATATATATATATATATATATATATATATATATATATATATACATACATACATCTATATACGTAAATATATATATATATATATATATATACATACATCTATATACGTAAATATATATATATTTATATATATATATATATATATATATATATATACACATACACACATACACACAAACATATATAAATAGATATATATACGTGTGTGTGTCTGTATGTGTGTGTGAATGTATATATGTGTGTATTTGAGTGTGTGTGTATCGATATGTATACATACATGCATGTAGTTATGTAGTGTGTGTGTGCGTGTGTGTGTGTACGCGCGTGCGTATGTGCGTGTGTGCATATGTGTCTATATATGTGTGTATGTCTGAATATATGTATTTCAAGCGGTTTGTCTCATTAATTAATCATCATTCGCGGCTCAGTAATAACAAGCCGTCACAATTTACACAAATCCAGGAAGATTGGCTAAATCGGTGCAGCGATGTCTAGTCGGATAAACGGTCTTGTGGTATAATTAACTCCACTTCTTTATGTTCTGAGTTCAAATCTCGCCTAGATCGGAGATATGGTGTTCTAACGAGATCATTAGTCATGGATAATTTCAACTGAGGATTTCAACAATATAACAGGCGGGACGATCTAACCCTTTCTCAAAACATATGGCCATGTGCCTACGTGAAGAATCGCTATTCACGTGAATCATGAGGGGCATTGAACAAAAGAAGATGCTGTGTTCGTCCTTCGTTTCCGAAGAGGAACAAAACTCTACTAGTTAAATGCTCATATCCCTTTTTAACAAGAGAGGTGGCAGCTCTGCAGATAACCGGATATTCGTCTCTGGTTTCGCTTTCCAACACCCTCTGTGAGTTGTCATATACATGCATACATACATACATACACATATATATTTTTCTCTCCTTGTTTCTCTCCGTGCTTCTGTCTGTATTCCTTCCTGTGGAAGAGCGTAGGCTCGAAACGTTAAAGACATTTTCAATTCCCGAGCGTTATACTAATACATCTGATTGTTTTCTACACCTCCTGTCTTCGACTGTTTTTTTTTATGAATATATATATATATATATATATATATATATATATATATATATATATATATATATATTACAGGGAAAATGCGAGCATGACAAGTAATATTCTTAAGATTATAAACATGGATAAGTACAGGACAAATTATTACTCCTGTAAAAGTGCAGGACAAGCTGTTGCTTCTAGTGAAGAATAAGATACTTTTTACTTAAAATATTGCAGCAAAGAATGCCAGTTCTTCTAATCTATCACTCTTTACAGTTTTCATCTTTTAAATTTATTGTACAAAACTGTTCAGCAATTTTTTTAAGTTTGTCTAATTAGTCACTTTTTTCTGTATTTAAAGTAGTAAATTAGCAAAATTCTACTTAAATAAGTATAGTGTTATTTTAAACTATAATAAAATAAGTTTTAATATTCAGATTTTAATTTTAGCTGCAATATTTGAATTAAAAAGTTTCTTATTCTTTACTTTACTAGATGCAATAGCTTGTCCTATACTTTTACAGGCGTAATAACTTGTCCTGTACTTTTCAAGGTTTATAATCTGCAAACCTATCATGAAAGACATTCCAGCCTTCAGCAAACTTTCTTTTTAGGGATAATCTAGGACATTACGTACAATGGGCGTGTGATTTAGGTAGGGGCATACTTTAGCTGCTATTTTTAGCGCGCCGAGCGAGCAGGTATAGGTTCTTTCATTGGTTCGATGCGTGATGAGACTTTTTTACACATATATGTAATATGTATATATATATATATCATCAGCAGAAGTTATAGAGTAAGTCAAAAGCTGAAAGTTTCGTGTATTGGCACTTATCAAACACGAATTTGTCCATTGTCACTCTGTACCGTTAAGAGCAAACACTATTCTATGTGACACATTCTACCAGTATCGGAAGTTTCAAAGTGTTTAGTTAAAAAAAAATAATTAAATAATCTGTACGTCTAATTGAATAGATCCAAAATGGATGAAAGGCAAAGTCGACCTCGGCGAAATTTGAACACAGAACGTAAAGCCAGACGAAATACCGTTTCTAAAAGGCAAAATTTTGTCAAAAACGTTAAGAGTAAACCCTGTTCTATGTGACTCATTCTACCAGTATCCGGAAGTTTCAAAATGCTTAGTTTAAAAATTTTAATTAAATAACTTGTACGTCTAATTGAATAGATCCGAAATTGATAAAAGGAAAAGTCGACCTCGGCGAAATTCGAACTCAAACCGTGAAGACAGACGAAATACCGCTGGGCATTTCACGCTAACGTTTCTTCCAGCTCACCGCTTTAGAACGCAGGTATTCATTTTAGAAATATATTCTTTATTCTTATTGCTTGGGGCGTTACTTCTTACTTCCTCACTTACTGACATTAAATTTCATGACATTTTACCCCTTAACTCCCTTTCTACTAATTTTTGTTCAATGCGACTAACGATTCTGAATTCCTAATGCATTTTTCTATCATTTAAGACTAAGAAAAGTATACTTTTATATTAAAATTTAAAAAATTATGTTAATTGAAGATGAATATCTGCCTTACTGCCCACCTTGAGGTCTGACATATTTTGATGTAACTTTTTTTCTACTTAACCAAATTTCAAACTATTTACGCCAAAGTGTAGCTGACGAGGTGTCCTCTTTGAAAATATTAACAGTTTGCAATTTAGTTGAGAATTGAATTAGTGGTGAAGCTTGGAAGCTACTGCAATTGACGAAATGGTGGACTTAAGAATATATTCAACCACTACTGCGTTTGAATGATATATATATATGTGTGTATGTATGTATGTTTGTATGTATGTATGTATATAAGACAGACATCTTTCATTTGCCGTCTACGAAATCCACTCACAAAAATTTGGTCGGCTCGTGGCTATAGTAGAACATATTTGACCAAGGTGCCACACTGTAAAACTGAACTTTGAACCATGTTGTTGGGAAGAAAAACGTCTTACCACACAGCCACGCCTGCGCCAGTATATATATTGCATTTTTAAACACAGTAATTCCATAAGAGATTTTATATCGCAGCCAAACCGCTGTAACTTGCTGTCAACGGTCTATATGTATACATGAAATATGATATATAGTTAGCCAGTTTAATATAGTACTGCATTAATTGCGTCTAACGGAATAAAAAGTGTTTCGTTTTAATACTGAAACAGTTTATTAAACAGCAGAAATTTGCCAACAACTCGTATTTAGTAATAAAAATAAAAGAAGAAATTAAAATGATTTTTAAAAAAAACTAAACTAATTCGTTTTAAAATGGAAGTCATTTATTAAAACGAAACTAGAAATTGCGAGTCATTGACCTTTAGAAAAACACAGGGTTGGTCGTATTATAAATTGTGAGTACCTTTTTAATACGATCATTAACCTTGGCGTAACTTTAATAAATTTGTGCCACATTAACCTTCCAAGATATTTATTCGAGAATTAATTCCGTGTTAGCTTGCTCTGGCTGGAGTTTTATTTTTTTACGAGTTTAGTCATGGCTGACTGAGTTATCGAAACTCTTATAATAAAATCTTATTGCTGTACAGTTACCGTGAGAAAGCAAGGAATTTTTATATTATTATTATTATTTTATTTTCACGCTGTTTATTGCAGATATTTTCAATGTACACTGTGACTCTGGATAAATATTTCTGTCAAAGAAACTTATAATGTCTGATGTCTTTTCATCTTCATTCTTGGTAATGGAAAGAAAGAAAAAAAAAACTAAGTGCAATATTCTACTTTGAGAATCAACACCAGATTCTATTATATAACTGCATTGTAGCAGACTCATGAGAAAACGTTGCAGATCTGATTGATTTAGTCGATTTTGATTGCTTAATATTCTAAATTATTGCTAGTGTTAATTTGTAGCATCATTGCGCTTTCGTATAAGAAATGTATGATAATGAGTACCACGTCCACAACAATGCATCAAGTACACTTAAAGTCATAATTCTCCCACGATTGATTATTGTAGGAGACGTTGTTGCGTCATTAGATTGCACTACAAGTTTTATTACGTTTGGGGTTTTTCTTTGTTTGCTTTTCGTTGTTGTTTTTTTTTTGTGTGCTTTTGTTTTCAATTCCATTTAAAACATAAAACGGCTTGGATTTGCCGGATGTGAAAGCATATGAAAAATCCTTTGAATGACGCCGACACAACTTCCTAATCATAGCTTTGCATTCACAGTGCTTCTCACATCTCCAGCAGACACAGGTTTATTCATTTCTACCAATGACATTAGCTATAGCTTAAACAAGCTATTTTAGCCGCCTTTATTACTAGTTACAAATACCATTTTTAAAAAGCCTAAGAGACCGAATAATACTTCCACATTCTAAACAAAAGCTCCATACAGACAGTCACACACACACACACACACAAACACACACACACACACACACACACACACACACACACACACACACACACACACACACACATACACATATTCTTTTCTACTCTAGGCGCAAGGCCCGAAATCTTGGGGGGAAAGGGCCAGTCGATTAGATCGACCCCTTTATACAACTGGTACTTCATTTACTTGAATTAGTTGTAGTCGGAATTCAAAGGGCCAGCCTTGTCACATTCTCTATGTGTCACGCTGAATCTCCCCGAGAACTACGTTAAGGATACACGTGTCTGTGGAGAGCTCAGCCACCTGCATGTTAATTTCACGAGCAGGCTGTTCCGTTGATCGGATCAACTGCAATCCTTGTAATCGAGCGTCATTTTTCATATCTATAAAAAATATATTCATATATGCATGTGTATATATATATATATATATATATATTTGTGCATAATATGCATAGAAGTGATAATTATATATAGGCGCGTGCATGAGTATGTTATATATATATATATATATATGCACGTGTATGTATATTATGATATATAATTTTAATACAGTCGTAAGTATGTCTATACATATATAAACACACGCACACACACACACATACATATATAATATATAATATATATATATATATATATATATATATATATATATATATATATATATATATATATATATATATATATATACATATATATACATAGCAGCATACCAAAAACGTGAGCGGGCAAGACATTTAAAATCATAGACAAATGGTAAGAATTTGTTAAATCCGAAACTAGTTCCTGTTTAATAATGCTTTTTTAGGTGATTTTAAATGTCTTACCCGCTCACGTTTTTGGTATGCTGCTATATTTCATGTTGAGAACAATTTAGGTCTTAATAGACACAAGATGTGATCTATTTCTAGCGCATTAACTGTCCACGTTAGTGGTCGACGTTATTTTTTAAAATATATATATATATATATATATATATATATATATATATATATATATATATATATATATATATATATATATATTGGTTTCAAACTTTGAAACAAGGCCACCAGTCTTAGGTGCGGAGTAAATTGATTACATTGACAAAGCCAGCCTCGGTGGAATTTGAACTCAGAGCATAAAGACGGACGAAACGCTGCTAATTTTGCCTGGCGTGTTAAGCATCCTGCCAGCTCGCCTCCTTACGGGCATGCATACATACACACACACACACACACACACATACATATATATATATATATATATATATATATATATATATATATATATATATATATATATATATATATACATATATATATATATGTATATATATATATATATATATACACATACACATATTGATAGTGTTATGAGTCTGTTTATGTGTGTGCGTATATTTCTAGATACACGTCTTTATGATTCTCTACCTGTATATTCGGGTTTATGTATGCAGGTTTGTGGCAATGTTTCTCTGTACGAAACAACTTACCCCCCTGCCCTCTATTACACGCTCTACTTCGCAGTACACATATATTAAAAACAAAAAACACACAGAGGAGAGATGAGACACAGAGAGAGAGAAACAGACACACACACAGAAGAAAAAGGATACACACACCAACTGTTCAACCTCGCATGATGTCATCCTTACTACACACCCTCGTTCAAATAGAAGCAACCCATTTCACTCTGCAATCGATGACCCATATTGAACTTCAAATGAAAAATGCTTTAGCCAAAAACTTTAATTAATCTCTCATAATATTATTTTTTCTCATTCCTTTTAATATCCAAATTGCCACTCTTAGATAAAAATCTTATTTATCTAGACCTATATCTTTTATGACCAAATTTTTTATTTTTTAAATTAATATACACACACACATACGTACATAGGGATGTCCATACAAGCACCATTTACATTAATAATAAAATAAAAACATAAGAACTGAAACCTCCATCGCCGTAAAAATATTTAACAACAGCATACCGTACGCCATACATGCTACTTTGAAGCCAAACCCAACACTACTAAATATGACATCCATTTCTCATCCATAAATTTTCTATACATTTCCATATTTCGATGATTTAGTATCGAACTGTCTAATCCCATTAAACAATCTTTAACCTGAAACTAAATTGATCACTCTCTTCCCACCTCTCTCTCTCTCTTTATCTCTCTCTATCTCTACCTCTATCTATCTAACTCCTCCTGTCTCTCTCTCTCTCTCTCTCTCTCTCTCTCCATCTCTCTCTATTTCTCATTCTCAGAGTTTGAAGTACCAAATGCAACCCAGAAACCCAATTACTTCGCCAATTTTTGTTTCATCTTTTATCTTTCATCTCTGACTTGTTTCAATAAATAGACTACTGCGGCCATGCTGGGGCACTGCCTTGAAAAATTGGTAATGGGTGTATATGCATATTTCTGGAGTTATTTCTCCAGCACCACATCAATATATATATATATATATATATATATATATATATATATATATATATATATATATATATATATATGCACACACACACACACATGCATACACATATATATACACACACAAACACGCATATACATATACACAAATATGTATATGTATATTCTTTTATTCTTTTATTTGTTTCAGTCATTTTACTGCGGCCATGCTGGAGCACCGTCTTTAATTGAACAGATCGAGCCCAGGATTTATTCTTTGCCAGCCCTGTACTTATTCTATCGGTCACTTTTCCCGAACCGCTATGCTACGAAACACACCAACATCGGTTGTCAAACGCTATTGGGTGGACAAATACAGACACACAAACATGTACATATACAAATATATATATATATATATATATATATATATATATATATATATACACGATAGGTTTCTTCCAGTTTTCCGTTTACCAAATCCACTCACAAGGCTTTGGTCGGCCCGAGGCTATAGTAGAAGACACTTGCCCTAAGTGCCACGCTGTGGTAATGAACCCAAAACTATGTGGTTGGTAAGCAAGCTACTTATCACACAGCCACTCCTGAGCCTAAAGCACATAAACGGTACATTTATTTTTTAAAGACGGGCTTGCCATAAGGTTTAATGCACTAAGAAACTTTCTCTTGCACAGGCATAGCAGAAACTGGCAGGAATCTAATGCACCCATGCGGCTTGTCCGTCATCAAAAATGATACATACAGATACACACGGATATATCGGTTTATCAGATAAATTCATTCGGAATTTTGGGGGAGGGGAGATTTTTTTATTTTATCTATTCCAGTTCCTTCCAATGTTATTTGAATTAACATAAAAAATAATTTATCATAGCGTATTTTTTATGCTTGTTTTTTTTTAGATTTGGGGGTGGTTTTTGTTTGGTGGGTTGGTTGTGGTGCTTTATAGCTCTATTATTTCTCTAACACTTTTGTTTATCTTGTTTGAATTTTGAATATATTTTTATCTTTTCAGACGCATGAAGAGTCGAGTGCAAGTAAAACAAAACGGAACCGACAAATCTATTTGTCAATTCAATATATACATGCAGACAAATAGATAGATAGACAGACAAACAGACATAATTATCGGAGCATTCGGTTAAGGGATTGACTACCTCAGCGCCAATAACGAGAAAATGAGTCCTACATGACCAATAAGAAAATGCCTACATCGAAGACTATAGCTATTAAAGAAAAATCCAAATTTACTTTGTACGGTCAAGCAACCCAATCTATCACGCGGGAGACCGATGTGGGCGCTTACTTTCAAGGCGGTGCCCCAGCATGGTCGCAATTAAAATGACTGAAACAAGTAAAATATATGAATAGCCATCTACGCCTGTGCCTACGAATATTGTGCACATACATGTGTATATGCATATCTATATACGTGCACATATAATATATATCGTGTAGGCGCACGCATGGCTGTGTAGGCTCTGGAATGGCCAGCGTTAAGAAGTTCGCTTCTCAACCACATGGTTCCAGGTTCAGTCCCACCGCGCGGCAACTTGGGCCGACCAAAGCCTTGTGAGTGGATTTGGTAGAAGTAAGCTGCAAGAAACCAATAGTATTTGCGTGTGTGTGTGTGTGTGTGTGTGTGTGTGTGTGCGTGTGTGTGCGTATGTGTGTAAGCGAGCGTTCGTGTATGCATGTCTTTGAATATGTGTTTGTCCCCATCACTACCTGACAACTGATGTTTGTATCGTTTCGTCACCGTAACTTAGCAGTTCGACTTAAGGAACAGATATAATAAGTGCCACCCTTGACAAAAAAAATACTGGGCTCGATTCGTTTGACTAACATTCTTCAAAGCGGTGCCCCAGCAGGGCGTCAGTCTGGGCGGGGTGCATTCCTACCTACATGCTGGTACATACTGTTACATACTGGAACATGCACACACACACACACACACACACACACACACACAAACACACACACACACACAAACACAAACACACACAAGCACACACACACACACACACACACACACACACATATATATATATATATATATATATATATGTCATACATATCTACATGCAATTTTTACCTGTCTGATGTTGTCTGAATTCCAACAAAAGAGTCTTGATTGTAAGCGAGAAAGCTCTTTATCCCGGAGATATTTGAAAGGTTAAGCCAAGAAAACTTACAAAAAATACATGCATATACTTACATATATACACATATACGAGATACAGCATGTTCGGTGAAAACAGATTCGACGTAAACATTGTCTCGAAATCATAGTGGTCGAAACACACATTTATCGAACACAAATTTCCCAGCATCAAATACATACAAAGCCTTATCATCAAAGAGAATAGTCTACGAAGTCATAGATTAAAAAAATAATTGATAAATAAATAAAACAATATAGAAATTTATGAATACTTATTGCCGGCTTGTTGTTTTACACATCTTATTGGAATTTTAAAAACGATAAAAGCCAATTATTTTTTAAACGAAATATATTTTCAAATTATTCTTAGGCTGAAATTTCTAAGCGGTGAGGTATTTTCTTCTTTATCTCTTACATATTTCAGTCATTGGACTGTGTAGCCTCACTTCTGCTCCACCTCCGAGAGTTTTAGGCGAACAAATCGGCTTCGCTACTCTTTTAAGTTATTCAATCGATTTCCTGTGCTGAACTGCTAGGCAACGGTGTTTTGAAGCGGTGGTGGGGGACAAACGCAAACGTATGTCTGTCTGTCTGATTTATACCGTTGTTGCGATGCAAGGGGGACTCGATCAACCCCGGCTGAGTCAACTAAACGAAGAGGTGTGATGTCGAAAGACCCGAGACCACGATACCCTCACCCCACCTTATTTTTTCTTACATTACCCCCCCCCCCCATTTGACTTCTATTATTTTTGTATTATTATTGGTGTATTTTACATTGTTTTCTTCGTATTTTATATTGTTTTAACCACCAACTTCTTTCTTCTTTGATCCTCACCTTCTATCTCATATACGCTAGTCATGTGTATTTAGCATTCACTCTACCCTGAATTGTGGCACAACATGGACAGATTTCGGAATACCGATGAACTTTTATGTAAATGTATCAACTTAAAGGATAAACATATTACAATGGATATTACAACGGATAATACCAAGCGGACTTCCCCTTTTTCTCTCTCTTTTTCTTTTTTCTTTGTGATTTCTGCTTTGTGATGTAATCTTGGGAGAGAATATATTTGCGGCTGAAGATAGCTTTAAACCATCCTGTCTATCAATTATATACTCATATAATATGCAACGACTGTTTGTGTATAAAGCTTGAAACACGTGTACCGCGGAATCCTTTGTGTTCTGATTAAATTTTACATTTTTTATTTATATATATATATATATATATATATATATATATATATATATATATATATATATATATATATATATATATATATATATATATATATATATATATATATATATATATATACATATATATATATATATATATATATATATATATATAATGTCTGTATGTACGTATATACACAGAGTCAGACAGACAGAAAGACGGTGAGCTGGCAGAAACGTTAGCAGGCCGGGTGAAATGCTTAGTCGTATTTCGTCTGCCGTTACGTTCTGTGTTCAAATTCCGCCGAGGTCTACTTTGCCTTTCATCCTTTCGGGGTCGATTAAATAAGTACCAGTTACGCACTGGAGTTGATATAATCGACTTAATCTCTTTGTCTGTCCTTGTTTGTCCCTTCTATGTTTGGCCCCATTGTAGGCAATAAAGAAATAAGAAAGACAGAGGTAGACAGACAGATAGATAGATAGATAGATATTTGCACACATCTCTCTCTCTCTCTCTCTCTCTCTCTCTTTCTCTCACTTTCGTATTCTTCTTTAACCATACGCATAACCTTATATTTATATCTACTTCTTTTATTGATCCATTCAATTTTTCTCTTCATTTACAATATCCTTAAAGATTTCTAACATTCTCCAATCCAGTTTTTTCTTGTTTCACTTGTTTAAATTACAAGACTTTCTGCTCAAATTGATTGTTTGTGCGTCGTCATCTACCGTTTGTCTATTTAATTATTTTTTTAAAATTTTATTTTATTCTTTTTGCTCAGTTTTTCATATCTTTTCTTTTTTGTCAATATCCATTTTTCGTTTCCATACATTTTTTTTAAATATTTTTCTTCCACTTGCTTTTGTTATTCTTATTTTTCTTCTTCTTCTTCTTCCTCTTCTTTTCTTTCTTTTTTCGCCTTCTCCTTTCTCTTCCCCTTCTTCACTTTCTTCTTCTTCTCCTCCTCCTAAGCTTGCTATCATTATTGTTGTTGTTGTTCTTCTTATTGTCATTCTTTTTCTTCATCGATTTACTGTTACAACTGTAAGAATTGCCATCACCACCACCACCACCACCACTACTACTACTACTACTACTATTACTACGACTACTACTACTACAACTACTATTTCGTTCTCACATTCATGAAACGAGTATATACACGCCTACATATATATATATATATACATATATATATACACACGGGGACACACACACACACACACACACACACACACACATATACAAATATATAAGCCTACGTGTATACATATATATACATACAAGTGTATGTACATAAATACATACATACATACATACATACATACGTGTGTGTGTGAGTGTGTGTGTGTGTGTGTGTGTGTGTGTGTGTGTGTGTGTGTGTGTGTGTCTGTGTGCGTGTGTGTGTGTTTGTAGGTATGTATATATTCAATATTAGGTTTTTCAACAGAATGCTGAACAAAAGATGTTTGGCAGTCTTGATGACGATGACAACGCCGACAACAACGAGTCTGGTAAGGAGGGGGAAAAGGAAGAAGAGGGGGAAGAGGGGGAAGAGGAGGAGGAGAAAAGAGAAGGAAAGCGTGAAGTCGTTTGGGTTGATGATGATGACGACGATGATGATGATGATGATGATGATGATGATGATGAGGGGAGGAGGGATGGAGGAGGAGGGGGAGGAGGAGGGGGAGGAGGAGGAGGATATTAATGATAAGGATTACGACTATGATGACAACTACCCCGAGGGAGCGAGCTGGCAGAAACGTTAGAATGCCGGGCAAAATGCTTCACAGTATTTCGTCTGTCTTTACGTTCTGAGTTCAAATTCCGCCGAGGTCGACTTTGCCTTTCATCCTTTCGGGGTCGATAAATTAAGTACCAGTTGCGTACTGTAGTCGATCTAATCGACTAGCCCCCTCCCCAAAAATTTCAGGTTTGTGCCCTGAGTAGAAAAGGATGGTTAGTTAGCACGCCAGACAAAATGTTTAGTGTTATTTCGTCCATCTTTACGTTCTGAGTTCAAATTCCACCGAGGTCAACTTCGCCTCTCGTGATTTTTGGATCGATAAAATAAGTACCAGTTGGACTTTGGGGTTGATGTAATCGACTTACAGTCCTCCCCCAATCGAAATTACTGGCCTTGTGGCAAAATTTGAAACCAATATTAACGGGTTCTAGTTTAGTTATATGGCCAACAGGTTTGAGAGGAGGGTTGAATACCAGTGGATACCAGTACTTGACAGGTTTTGTAACGTATCGCTCAATACTTGACCCGTACTTCATTTTATCGACACCGAAAGGATGAACTGAGAACGTAAATAACCGGAGAAAATTCTATAAAGCTCTTGTCCGACGGTCTGGCGTTTCAGCCAACTAACCGCCATCATAACTGGTTCCGATTGTGGGGGAATTAATCAACGAAATCGACCCCAGGTCTTCACTGGTACTATTGTTTATCACCCTGGCAAAATAAAATGCATAGACAATCTCAGAAACGTTAAAAAATCCTGGAACGAAAGATCACAACGCATTTGGCAGATAGTCTAAAGGATCTGCTATTCCGCCATCTGTCTCTACCCCCACCGTATCGTATCATTTATTTTGCAACCGGGACTTGTTTATACAGCGTATAAGAGAGAAAGCTTAGAAAGACCTATCAGATATATTTATCGTATATATCTTGCATCTGTTAACTGCTTCAGTCAATGGAAAACAGTCATGCTGGAGCACTTATTCTCTAGATCTGGCTCTCTTTTGCCCAACTTCAACCCTGCACGGGACTGGGGACGGAATCAAACGAACACCGGTTGTCAAACGACAGTGCGGGTCAAACACAAACACACGCAGAAACTTACACACTCAGACGCAAGCACTCACACACACACACATGTATATATGTATATCTATGTATGCATGTATGTTTAATGTGTATACTAATATATATATATATATATATATATATATATATATATATATATATATATATATATA
>NC_142935.1:66922302-66952302 GCF_046866305.1 Octopus bimaculoides
ATGCACTCACACACACGCACAAACACACACACACAACCACAAAGACTTAGCCATATATGTGTGTATATGTGTGATTGTGTGTGTGAGTGCATGTGTGTGTATATGTATATATTTGAAAATATATGTGAAAATTACTTAGTACAGTTTTTACGTATAAAGGGGATTTATTTTGTAAAATGAATTATTTTTTTAATAAAAAATGACAAATTTTTTATCAAGATTTTACTAGCCTTTTTTGAAGAAGCTTTTCCTAGTGTGTGAGCGCTTTCGATTAACCTTTTCAAACACACACACACATACACACACACACACACACACACACACACGCACGCACACACACACACACACACACACACACACACACATATATATATATATATATATATATATATATATATATATATATATATATATATATATAGATGCACAACCTACACATCGAAGCACATAGGCAAACAATCACATACACACGCGTTTTCATCCACACTCTCCGACATTTATACACACACACACATACATACACACACATATATATACACACAAACATACATACCTACATATATAAATACATATATTCATATATATACATATATATATATATATATATATATATATATATATATATATATATATATACATATATATATACAGTCCTCAAGAAAAAGTAAAAATAAACATCGTTTGAATTTCGGCTGTTGGAATGTGCGCACACTTCTTGATGATAATTTCACGAAGAGGCCAGAAAGGCGTACTGCACTTATTGCATGTGAGCTAAAGAAATATTCCCTTGATATAGTTGCGCTCTCTGAAACTCGTCTCTCTGGTGAGGGTCAAGTAATGGAATCTGCTTATGGATATACTATCTTCTGGAAAGGCCTACCTAAGGGTCAGCGTAGAGAATCTGGTGTTGGGTTTGCTCTCAAGAATACATTAGTGTCCTCCATTGCAGAGCTTCCAAGTGGTATATCTGACCGGATCATGTCATGCCGTATCAAACTGACAAAAGGTAGGTTTCTTACCGTTGTCAGTATTTATGCACAAACAATGTCCCATTCTGATGAAACTGTGGGACAGTTTTATGACAATCTAGCAAGATTATTGAGGAAAGTACCAATTTCTGACAAGCTGGTCATTTTGGGAGATTTCAATGCAAGAGTTGGAAGGCACTATGTTTCATGGCCTGTTTTAGGTCGACATGGGATTGGAAAATGCAATAGAAATGGAGTAGCTCTTTTGACGTTTTGTACTGAGAATGATCTGGTTGTCACCAACACTCTGTTTAAGCAGAAAAACAAATATAAAACCACCTGGATGCACCCAAGATCTAAGCACTGGCATCTGATAGATTATATTTTGATTAGGAAATGTGATATGAAAGACGTTTCTAGCGTTCGGGTCATGAGAGGGGCAGAGAGCTGGACTGACCATCATCTACTGCGTGGCAAAATAGATTTTTCGATAAAACCTAAAAACCGACAGTCTGGTCCTAAGATACCCAAAAAGTTAAATGTTGCAAACTTTAAATTATCAAGCAACTTGCAAAGATTCCACGACGCTATAGAAAGTATTAATCTTGACCCAAACAATTTATGGGAAGATTTCAAAACAAAAGTATTTCAGGCTGCAAGTTCGTCAGTGGGATTTAAATCTCATAAATCCAGAGATTGGTTCTCAGATAGATCAGCAGAAATTCATGATCTACTTTTAGAAAAACAGAACTTAGGCAATACACTGCTCTCTCAGTCATTGAATCCCAACTCAAATAAAACTTACAGAAAGCTGAAAAGGAGGGTGCAAACTGCTCTAAGGAAAATTAAACAGGAATGGTGGAATGATAGGGCAAAAGGGGCACAAGAAGCAGCTGATAGAAATGATGCCAGTTGTTTGTATTCTTATGTTAGGGAGGTATATGGTCCAAAATCTTCTTCAATAGCTCCAGTGAGAACAGAAAATGGATGTTTTCTTCTGACTGACACCGCTTCTATTCATAAGCGTTGGGTAGAACATTTCTCTGCACTTTTGAATAGACCATCATCCGTTAATATGAGGGCGATAGAAAAAATTGAACAACTTCCAGTTATAGAAGAGATGGCATTTGAACCAACTCTAAATGACATTTATTTAGCTATGAATAAGCTGAATAACAACAAGTCTCCAGGATCTGATGGAATCTGTGCAGAAGTCTTGAAATATGGGGGTGACAAAATGATGGAACTCTTAAATATTTTAATTTGTCACTGTTGGAGAAGTGAGAAAGTGCCTCAAGACTGGATTGATGCCATTCTTGTCTCCTTATATAAATCGGGGCCAAAGGATCTGTGTGGTAATTTTCGTGGGATTTCCCTTTTGTCTGTGGTTGGAAAGGTGCTCGCCCGCATTTTGTTAGAACGTTTAAATACCTTTATAGTTCCAAGTATGGTGTCTGAGTCTCAGTGTGGTTTTCGTTCCTCCAGGGGCACAGCTGATTGTATCTTTACTATCAGACAATTACAGGAGAAGTGCATTGAACAGAATCTTGCTCTGTACCATTGCTTTGTTGATTTGAGCAAAGCATTCGATACTGTTAATCGAAGTGCTCTGTGGCTAATTCTGGGGAAAATTGGTTGCCCAGAAAAGTTTATAAACATGGTCAAGGCTTTGCATCAAGATATGAGAGCTAGGGTTAATTTTGGTGGTAGGCTTTCTGAATCTTTTGCTGTGGAAAATGGAGTAAAGCAGGGAGACCTTGATGCACCCACCCTCTTTGCAATATACTTTGCCGTTGTGGTGTCAGATTCCTTTCAAAACTCTGAGGAGGGTATCTACATAAAATATCGAACAACGGGGAATGTTTTTAATTTGACCCGACTGAAGTTTAAAACGAAGGTTTTTACTTCACTTATTAGGGAACTTTTGTATGCTGACGATTGCGATCTGGTTAGTCATTCTGAATCGGGTCTGCAATCCCTTGTATCTGCATTTGATGCAGCTTGTGATGATTTTGGCCTGACCATCAATCTGAAAAAGACAGTTGTAATGCATCAACCTGCGTATGGTGCTGTTTGTAACCCCACTAAAATTTTTGTTAAGGGAAAGTTACTTGAGGTTGTCAATTCATTTGTCTACCTGGGAAGCTCTGTTCAAGATGATGGAAATCTTGACACGGAAATACACCTGCGAATTCAAAGGGCAGCAAAAGCATTTGGTGGCTTGGAGTCACGCGTCTGGCGCCAGCGACATATAAATAACAATACAAAGCTGGCTCTTTACAAATCATTTGTCTTAACATCCCTATTGTATTCCTGTGAAACTTGGACCTGTTATGAAAGGCATTTTACAATGTTAGAAAAATTCCACCAAAAATGCCTTCGTCATATTTTAAGAATTAAATGGAATTATTTTACTCCAAACACAGATATCCTTGCATCTGCAGGCATCCCCTCAATTAAAGCCATGATTTTGAGGAACCAATTGAGATGGTGTGGCCATATTGTTCGAATGGCAGATGAACGTATGCCGAAACAGCTGTTTTATGGTGAGCTTGCAGAGGGGAAACGTTATCGGCATAAACCTAAAAAAAAGGTTTAAGGATGGCATAAGGACTGCTATGAAGTCAATTGGAATGGCTCCAAAAGATATAGAAGTCCTCGCTTCAGATCGAGTTGGATGGCGAACAAGGGTGTGGAATGGAGTGAAAGCATTTGAAGAGGCCAGGATGATGCAAGCAGGGCTCAAGAGATATTTAAGGAAAAATGTAAAGACTGAGAAGGTGAATGACAAGGACCTTTTGTGTGCACAGTCTGTGACAGACCATGTCTGTCCTTGGCTGGCCTCAAATCTCACCTGCGAACCCATGGAAAACAAACCTCATCCAGCTATTCTGATTATATGTCTGTGCACACGTTTGAACGTGGTGTGTGCCAGAGGGTTTGCAAATCCAATGGGGGTCTTAAAAGACATGTTAGGATCCACAATGAGCAGAACTTACTTGCAGGTATTGGTAGTGCAAATCAGAGGTGCAATCTGTGTGGGTGTTTTTTCAAAACACTGTCTGGTTTAAAAAGCCACATCAGACGCCATGAAAGAGCTAAGGTGTAGGTGCAGGAGGTGGTCAAACTCTGTTTAAGGAGTAGACAACCACCATATATATATAATACAAATAATATGTGAGTATATGCATATATACGTACATATATGTACATACCTACATCTACATTTATGTATAGATGCATACCAGGGTACAGGACATCACAAGAAAACGTGAACAAAATGTGAGTCAGAACATAAACAGAGCACAGAAAACACACAGGCCACATAGAGAACATTTCCTTCATCAGCTGCCACCATTCTAAAACACATACATACATACACGCTGATTGCTTAATAAATTTATTGAATACTGTGCAGATTCTTTTTTAAGTATGTATCTACATACACTTACATACATTGGCATGTGTGTACATTTGTGTGTGAGAGTGTGTGTATGTGTGTATTTATTTATATATGTATAAATACAAAGCGTGTGTAACTATATGTATTGATATATGCTCCTATATAAATTCTTACATACATTTATATATCACATGTATAAGCAGGTGTGTGTAACTCTTCTCTTTGCCATTTATTTTTTCCTTGGATTTTACCCTGAGGAAGGCCATTGTCCGAATCGTTGGATTTTCCCACTCCACACAGCAAGTCTACTGTCCACTTTTTATCGATTTGATTGCATCATAGAAACACCAACTACGTCGCAGACCAACACCAACCTATTTGGAGACCGTTGCGTCGTATATACATATACATTATAAATGTGTACATATATATATATATATATACATATATATATATATATATATATATATATATATATATATATATATATATATATATATATATATATATATATATATATATATATATATATATATATATATATATATATATATATATATATATATATATATATATATATATATATATATATATATATATGTACATATGTATGTATGTATGTATGTATGTATGTATGTATGTAGGCATGAATGTATTTGCAAAGACAACTGTTTATATAGAAATATAGAGAGGAGGAGTTAAGGAAAGTAGAATACAGCTAGGGTGAGGCAGAGGGAGAGAGAAGGAGAAAGAAATTAGGAGAGTGTGTATGTGCATGTCTAAGACACTATGAATGTCTGTGTTTGTATGCAATTTCGGCACATTGTATATATATAAATATATATATATATATATATATATATATATATATATATATATATATATATATGTATATATATATATATATATATATATATATATATATATATATATATATATATATATATATATATATATATATATATATATATATATATATATATATATGTTTATATATGTATATATATATGAGTCCAGGCGGATACCGTCGATAATAATGCAAGGCTACAATTGCAACAGTAACCAGAAACACGTGTAGGTCATTATATGTTGTATAAGATTATAAAATAAATTCTGTGGATGTATAATTTATACATAAATGGCACTTTCTGTCTGGCGATGTGTCTGTTAACATGTTGCTCCATACAAAAGTGAATCAAATTTCATGAAACTTTGCATACATGTTAAACTAACATCCAGTTCAATTATAGGCTAACTGGATATCAATAAAAATCTATAATGGTCCCTGTAACGGTGTTGGGGTATTTGATAAAATGAGAAGGTTGCAGAGTGTTACTGTGTGGGAAATGTGGTGGCATATTGAGTGTGGCTGATATCAGGGAAGGGGAGAACTGCGTTGTGTAAACGACAAATACGGAGTGGCAGTGGGCTGACAACGTTAATATGCCTGTCATACACGGATATACAGACAATGCTGCCTGCATACATTCGTAAATACATAAATACGTGCATACATAAACACACACACATGCAAATATACGGAGAGAGCGGGTGGGTAGCTTTTCTGCTATCCCTTGCAAAAAAAAACACACCCTCACACACACACGCGCGCGCACACACACACAAATATATATAGGTTTGTGAGTGTGTGTGTGTGTACACACACACACACAAACGTACATACATTAATACATATATATGTCTACTATGCTCCATTCTAAACTCGTGATTTTCTGTGTACGTTTGTAAATGTGCGTGCATGTGTGTGTGAGTGTGCGCGCGTTTTTGTGTATATGCGCGTGTGTGTATGTGTGTGTGTGTGTGTGTGTGTGTGTGTGTGTGTGTGTCTGTCTGTCTGTCTGTCTGTCTGTCTGTCCATCTCTCTATTGTTTTAGGATCTTCTCTGTTGCTGTCACATATTGTGAAATTCTAAAATTACGTCAAAATTTTCAAATTTGATATATTGAAATAATTTTCCACTTTAAATCCGATTTTGTTATATATTTGTTCCAGAAAAATAGTAGAATAATGTTACTGAGTATTAAAGTTTAATCAACTTTACCCAATCAGAACACAGAACACAGAAGCTGGCATTTTCTGCACGATAGTTGTCTATCACAAAATGAAAGCAAGATCATTACGACGAGGAATTTTTACTAAACAAACGAAAGCAAATCATTGCGACGACCAAAGTTGTAAGTACTTCTCAAGTTTTAATACGTTTTAACAGATAAAGTCATGTGAAACGGTCGAAAAGACATGTAAATAATTTTAAAAGGAAAAAATATCCTCAGCGAAGTTTTTTGCGAAAAATTGCACAAATCTGTCCTGATCAAGGGTCCTATCTGTCGGGGAAGACATGGACTGACGACATAGAATAAACAAAAATTTATACAAGACATTCTATTGTAAAAATTACCTAGCAGCGAGGGGCTGTTTAACTAGTATAAATATATATATATATATATATATATATATATATATATATATATATATATATAAAAGTATATGTTTGTATGTATGTATCTTGCGTATGGAAGGCCTAATCTGTTAGAATATATGTAGCTGTCAATGAAATATACCTATATCCATATTGTTGCGTGTGTGTGTGTGTGTGTGTGAGTTTGTGTATGCGTGTATTACTATGTATGTATATATATATTTATATATATAAATATAAATATGTATGTATATATATTTGTATATATATATTTATATATATATGTGCGTGTGTGTGTGTATAAATATATATGTATATATATTTATATACATGTATGTATCTATGTGTGTATATGTTTGTCTCTTTGTTTCTGTTTTTGTCCACCACCAACACCGGTGTTAGTTTAATTACGTCTCCGTAACATAGCGGTTCGACGAAATTTACCGATAGAATAAATGACAGACTTGAAAAAATAAGGACTGGTATCGATTTGTTCGACTAGGAACCACTTCAAAGACGTGCCCAAGCATGGCCGCAGTCAATCATTGCAACAAATAAAGGAATTTAAAAAATTATGTCCATGCACATTTGGCTTTTTTTAGGAGCCAATAGTGACGTAAAAAAAAATACCCTGCTAACAGCAGTTACCCGGATGCTCATGAACCAAAATGGAGAGTCATTGCGAAGAGTATACTTCTGGCAAGGAGAAATACGTTGACTTCACAGCAAAATTCAACAACTTCTCTGATGCACATCTTTACCAATATGGCGTTCATACATAAATTGAATGTTGCAACAAGAACGGAAGTAGGAAATATTGCAACGCCACCAACAACTCGTCTGAAGCACAGTTGCTATATAAATAATGCACGTTGCTATATAATACAACGGAAGTAGGTTAGTTAAGAAAGACACGTTTCAACAATAAGCTTCTACGAAATACACGTTCTTAGAATCACGATTCGTAGCACGAGTTTTCCAATTTCGTTTTCGTTTTCTTTCCCTTTTTACCATTTCAGATTCCATTTTTCATACGTATATATACTTGCATTTTTGTATGTGTTTATGGGCATTTTGTGAGTTTGTTTGTGTGCGTGTGCGTGTGTATATATACATACATTCATACATATGTGTATATATATATATATATATATATATATATATATATATATATATATATATATATATATATATATATATATATATATATGAATAGATATATGGACATACATGCATAGACAAAGATATGTATGTAGGTGTAGATATATATGTGTATGCCTGTGTCTGCATGTGTGTATGGATGCCGTTGTGTATTAATGCATGAATGTATATATGTATGTATATATATATATGTGTATATATATATATATATATATATGTGTGTGTGTGTGTGTGCGTGTGTGTGTTTGTGTGTGTGTGTGTGTGCTATGTAATGTGTGTCTATATATAAATACTTCCCCCCACAAACACACATATATATAGATATACATATGTATGTGCATACGTACATACATACATACATACACACATAATTAATTTTGGTTTATTAGGAAATCATGAACGAATCACCAACACCAACAACAATAAGAACCACATCACCACCACCGCCATCATCATCATCATCATCATCATCATCACCAATATCATCATCATCGTCGTCTTCGTCTCTCTTTTATATTGTCAAATTATATAGGTCATATTGCCGTTACCATTCCACAAAGTTCGTATGTCAGTGTTCTTTTGCTTTTCTTCCATCCAAAAATATTTCTTTCTAAAAAAAACATATCGTCACATCTAAGATCCAATTATTAGATATTTTGAACTTTCAATTAGCACATGATAAGCATTTTCGTGTATATATCACATGTTAACTGAACTATTTGAAGTAGTAGTAGTAGTAGTACAAGTATTTCCGTTGCTTGAATTACTTCCATTGTGATTATATAGACATACAGACCAGACTTTTCGTCAAAAAGTTCGATTTACAACTATATGGTTCCGCGCTCGGTTCTACTGCGAGGTGACATTTTGAATAAGTACAACTTCGAGTTAAAAGCTCCACTCAGGAAAGTTGAAGTTTTATGAGTGAATCGTGTGAAATATATATAGACAGACAGACAGACAGACAGACAGACAGATAGATAGATAGATAGATAGATAGATAGATAGATAGATAGATTGATAGATAGATAGATAGATAGATAGAGAGACAACAAGCAGATTAACACAAATAAGTAGACAGACAGATAGATAGATAGATAGATAGATAGATAGATAGATAGATAGACAGATAGATAGATAGAGAGAGAGAAAGATTAGATATCTTTTTATTATAGCCACACAGGGCTAAATACAGAAAATGGACAAATTACAAAGTAGAGCTTTTCTTGGGGGGGGGGGATAATTTGGATCAAAAGGGATCGCGGGAAGAAAAAAAAAAAAAAAAAAAAAAACGTGGGGGGGGGGGGGCGATCAATAGGGATCGTGTATCACAGTCGATGTAAAAAACGGGGAACAGATTAGGTTTATCCGTGGAAAGAAAAGCCTACGGAAAAGACCACGGTCACCTCAGGCTTCTTTTTTTAAAGGTACATGAAAGTAAGTACCTTCTCTCTTTTTGTCTCTTTTTGTTACAAGTCTATGCTTAAAATGGTGTCGTCTTTCATTCTTACCATTCTTGCCACATTTACCCATTTTTTATTGAAACTTTCATTCGACAACACCTTCCTCTCTATCCTCATCCTCCTTTTCAAGTGGTACTTGAAAAAGTTGACGAGGGACTGACCAGAGAGGAAAGTGTTTGTTTGTAGACCTTTCAAACGCGTCCACCACACGCATTCTTTTGCCATAGCTATCAGTGTTACAAAAACCGTTTTTCCTTCCCGTTTAAAGGAAGGTGGCGGAACAATATTCACGATAGACTCGGCTGATAAGTGGGCTCGTCCCACACGCGACAACAGCCGTTCGACGAAGGTCCACAGCTCTGAAATATCTGGACACTGCACGAGTGCGTGCAGAACGGTTTCGTCGCTCTGACCGCATCTCGGGCAGGTCGGTCCGGTGGTTTTCGAACCGTGTCTGTAGATCTTCTCTCGAACTGGTAGTGCGTCTCGATAGCATTGCCAAGCCAGGGATCTCTGGAAATTATCCATAGGCCCCGGCCCGAACGTCGTCTTGAAAAGGCGGGTTAAGAATTTCTCGTCGACACCCAGGTTTGCCCCGAGAGTGTCGTCAGACCTCCCCTCCACTAGTCCTCTATAGAACGCATTGGTCGTTTGGAAGTTGCACAAGTTTGATCCCGGACGGCAGAGCTGTTGTAGAGCTTGGCGACACTCGCGGTGCCATTCGCCCAGTTTCGGTCTCTTCCTGATCCATGTTTGCAGTTCGGTGAGTGAGACGAGCTGCGGGAAGGCGTGCCTCACAAACGGCGCCCACACCTGTTCACCGTCGTCAATGAAGTTCCAGAGATGCCGCAGTCTCAGCGCATGTCTGCGCATCATTAACCACGGCATCCCCAGTCCTCCACGTAACGGTTGTTGACAGCAAATGGATCGCCTCACCATCGGAACGCCACCCTTCCACAGAAAGCGGAAAAGTATGCGTTCTAGTTTCGTGATGGTGGCATCGGGACAAGGCACGACGGTCAGGCGGTAATCGATGACTGATGCGATATACACATTAGCCACCTCCGCCCGGCCTTTTAGAGATAACTTTCTCTCAGCCCATGTTTGGCTGAGTTTGATCACTCTACTGGTGATCTCGTCCCAGTTCTTATCCATTTGGAGGTCCGGACTGAACCAGACCCCGAGCAGTTTAACCTGTCCGTCCGTCCAGCGTCCCAGTACGGAGTCACTGTTGGACGGTATGGGCTTGCTTCTCCAGGTGCCGAGTAACAAACCCACTGACTTTTCCGGGTTAATTTTTGCTCCTGTCACCGTTTCGTATTGTTTAAGTGTCTCGCCTAGCATCTCGACGTGCTTTTCGCTCGACACTATGACGGTGACATCGTCCGCATATGCAGACACGCTCGTCCCGCAACCCAGCTCTCGTGGGATACCCCTCAGTGTCGCCAGCTTCTGCAGTAGTGGTTCGATCGTCAATACATACAGAAGCGCCGACAAGGGACATCCCTGACAGACCGAACGCGTGATGTCGAACGGTTTTGACAGGTGACCGTTTACCCGTATTACCGATCGGATGCCGCTATACAAGGCAGCGATCCAACCGCGGAAGACGGGACCAAAGCCAGCTGCCCTGAGGACGGCCGCTAGGTATCGATGGTCGACCCTATCGAAGGCTTTAGATTGATCTAAATTGATCAGCGCCCCACCCATGCCAGGATCCTTAACTACCCTGTCCATGATGTAGCGCATGAGGTGGAGGTTGTCATGGATACTTCTGCCCGGCACGGCGCATGTTTGCGCCCTGTCGACCAGTTTATCGATGACAAGCGCGAACCTCTCGGCTATTACTTTGGCCAAAATTTTCAAATCTGCGTTGAGCAGAGTGATGGGCCTGAAATTATCTATAAAATTCCCCTTGTTTGGGTCTTTCTTCAGCAATGTCACTGCACCTCGGCTCACGAAACCGGGAATTCTTCCGTTTTGTTGCCAGTTGCAGTAGACTGATGCCAAGAGGTCGCCAAACAAGTCTGGCATTTGACAATACAGCTCGTAGGGTAGACCATCCAATCCAGGTGACTTATCCCTCACGCAGCCCGCCATAGCATCCCTTACTTCAGCAGCTGTGATGGGACCCTCACAACACTCTGCCTCTCCCGCCGAGAGCCGCGGCAGGCCGGTCAGGTAGGCAGTGAAGTCCATCTTGCGTTCCGACTCACCGCTCGCACCGAACAGTCGAGCAAAGTGCTGTTGAAAGGCCCCACACATCCTTTCGGGTTCGAGCAGACTACATCCCTGTTCATCGATTAGAGACCGAATGGTGGCTCTGTTACCGCGTTGCGCCTCCGCCACCCGGGCTTCTCGCGCAGCTTCGATCCCTTCGTTCCTTAAGGCACGCATTTTAGCTCTGACGACGCAACCTTCGTGTTTGGCGTTGAGGTGTTGGTCGAGGGCCATCCTCGCAGCCAAAACGTTGGTTGCGCTGCCAGTTGTAAGTGCCTCTTCTAGTTTCTTAACTAAGTCTCCCTCTACTCTATTTCGATCTACCGCTAGTTCTTTACTAAACCTAATATAGATAGATAGATAGATAGATAGATAGATAGATAGATAGATAGATAGATAGATAGATAGATAGATGGATGGATGAAAATCTACAATGAGTCACCAATTTGTTTGAATTTTTTTGTCTTTACATACAACGCATTTCCTAGTTTGAAATATCTCATACAAATTTATCGTATCAGCTATGTTCAGTAAAACATAGAGGATAGTCACTTTCATGAAATACTGTTTCTATGGAGAGAAATAACTTCATGTAAGAGCTAAAGCGCAGCTATATATACAAAGCTAAACAATTTTATCGAAGATCGTTAAATATATTGATTACTTAGACATAAAACTTTAGAATTTTAAGGAAAGAATGAACAGGGTATGTGGAAATACACATAAATTTCCCAGGAGCATTAGTGTTGTACACGAGAGCAGATTCCAGATAGGAAAGTTACCGAACTATAATGTAAAACTAAGATTGATGAAATGAAAAGATGGCTGAAGTTTCTAGAAAATCGTTTATATTATTTTATTTTCAATAGAAAGCGTAATGACATTTCTTAGAAATTACAATAAGATCTTGTTATGGATATAAAACCATCTTTTGAGAAATGTCTCACCGATACCCCCGAAATTAACCATTGACAATACATGCGGAATTTCACTGTAGATTCAGACTCCCCAGTTGAAATAGATGTTTCAGAGAAAATTTGCTCGAAATCTAAAAGGTGATGATAGGAAATTGACAATAATATATATATATATATATATATATTCTTTTCTTTTCTACTCTAGGCACAAGGCCAGAAATTTGGGGGAGGGGGGAACCGAACGATTAAAGCGATCCAGTACGCAACTGGTACTTAATTTATTGACCCCGAAAGGACGAAAGCAAAGTCGACCTCTGCGGAATTTGAACTCAGAACGCAAAGACAGACGAAATACCGCTAAGCATTTCGTCCGGCGTGCTAACGTTTCTGCCAGCTCGCCGCTTTGCAATAGCTTATATATTATCATGGCCGGAGTATTGAATGATTACACTTTGGAAATAAAATCAAACATCCGATTATATGTTTGTTTGTTTGTTTGTTTTTGTTTTTGTTTTTTTGAAAAATGAACGAGTCATCGCTCATCAATGCAAACATCACAAAAGAATCATCCCCTACGTAAGAAATAGGTAAGACCAGCGCTGAATTAACCATTAAGCAAAATAAGCACGTACGTAGGGCATCAGAGGAAGGAGAAGGAACCACAGAAATGGTAAATCGTTTACGGCACAAAGGAATCACTTTAAACTTGCTAAAATAACAATAGCCGTGGAGAAGATTGGAAGGAGTCCTTTCTGCAATACGGACACATCTCCGAACAATGTGGCTAAGAACCCAACTTCTTACCACAAAACCGGAGATTTTTGAAAAACTTCAATTATATCGGTAGTGCAATACATTGAAGAAAAAAATTCGTAAGAGCGGCGTGTATTGAAAAAAAAGGAACAACAAAGTACCGGGGTCGTTTCATTCGACTAAAAATTCTTCAAAGCTGTGCTGCAGCATGAGCGCAGCATGAGCGCAGCATAACGACTGGAACAATAAGAAGGTGAAAGATAGCTCCAGTCGAGCCACCCACACGTCATTGTATATTCGTTACCCCCGCATTCTCTTTCCCGACGTTACAATCACAATGGAAGTAAAACACAGAATGATAAATGTTGTGACGTCGTTGTTGTTGTTTTTGTTGTTGTTATTGTTGTTGTCTTAGCCCCAAGACAGCCCTGGAAGAGCAGACATATTGATCTCTTGACGTATTGAGTTACGACACAATACGCTGAATCTAGCGATTGAATCGAATCTTGCACTAACACAACTCAATATCGATAACAATGTCCAATCACAAGAGAGAAAACAGAAATACGACAGTTTTTTTTTTTTTTATTTTAAGCGCTTCATTAAGGTAAAAAAAGGCAATGAGTTCTATCTTTATTTTGTTTTTTTGTTTTCTATTTTGGAGAGAAGGGTGGGGGTTCTGGGTGGCGTTTGGAGGTCGTCGGTTTCTTCTCTTCTGCTTTGTGTCTTTTTTTTCCTTTCGAGATTGGTAAGAAAGCACACAGTCAGTCATAGGTGAGTGGTTAAGAAGCTTACTATGCATCCATTTGATCTCCGGGTTCAGTCCCACTGAACGGCACCTTGGGCAAGTGTCTTCTTTCTATTGTAATCTTCTGCTACTACCAATACTTCTACTACGACCGGGCTGACCTACTACAAGTAATCTTCTACTACAACCGGGCTGGCCAATACCTTGTGAGGGAATGTGGCGGACAGAAACTATGTGGAAGGTCTCATGCACCAAATATCAATTCCTGAAGTAAAATTCGTGAAGTAAAATTGTGTAGCAGCACCAAATGGCGGTGCCCCAGCATGGCCACAGCTCATGAGCTGAAACTAGATAAAATGAAAAATGAAATGAAAAAAATTATATATATATATATATATATATATATATATATATATATACAGATATAGGGCAGGGAATCGTCAATTAGTAATAAAATTAATAATTAACAATTTTCGCCATAAATATCGCCATCCGTTAGAGAAAAAAATTGTAGTTTGGAATCAGTAGTTCTTTGACTGCTATTTCTAAATTTTCAGTATGTTGGAGAAGCAACTCATGCTAATCCCTGTATATTTATGATTATATATATATATATATATATACTTTATTTAAAAGCAGCAGAAATATGACAAAAGACTGTTACTCTGAGTTTCAGGTTCCCGTTCATCGGTCAGTTTTGTTATATTTCTGCTGCTTACTCCGGTATATATATATATATATATATATATATATATATATATATATATATATATATATATATATATATATATATATATATGGATGGATGGATGAATGCATGTATATGTTTATATAGCTAACTAGATAGATAGTGACTTTACAAATATATTGAATTGTATGTTATAGAAATATTTAAAGAATATGTGATAAGTCTTCACAGTCGAAGATGGTATCAATGCAGTATGGAACTGTAAAGAGACTGGAATGCATGATAAAAGTCTTTGTTTTAAATAGGTGAGGATTACAATGATGATGATGATGATGATGATGATGATGATGATGATGATGATGATGATGATGATGATGATGATGATGATGATGACGACGACGACGACGATGATGGTGATGGTGATAATGATGGTGATGAAGATGATGGTGATGAAGATGATGGTGGTGGTGGCGATGTTGGTAGTGTTTATGGCAGTGATGGGTGATGACGGTGGTTTTGGATATGGTGGCAATGGTGGTGGAGATGATACTGGTGGGGGGGGTGATAATGATAATCATAATGGTGGTAGTCGTGGTAATAGTGACGATGATGAACCTGACCATTATCATCATCATCATCATCACAAGCAGCAGCAGCAGCAGCATCATATTGATGACAGTGTGAGAACGGGAGGGGGTTGATCATGACGATGGTATGGTGGTGATTATAATGAAGATGACAGTGGTGGCGGGAAATGAGGGAGAATGGTGATGATAGGAATCATGTTGAAGATGGTAGTAGTGGTAATGGTAACGGTGGTGGTGGATGTGGTGGAGGTGGGTATGAAATGACGAGGACAATAAAAATATTGACCAACATATTTCAATTTGAGTAGAGCACTTTCGACAGTCTTATTGAAAACGCCACGTCTTTCTTTGTTCCACACTGTCAGACGAAGAGCAAGGCTTCCAGTACATCATATATGTGTGTGTGCATGTATTTTTAGATACATACATACATACATACATACATACATACATACATACATACATACATACATACATACATATATACATGTATATATATATATATGTATATGTATATATATAAATATATATATATATATATATATATATATATAGATAGATAGATAGATAGATAGATAGATAGATAGATAGATAGATATACATATAGATATAGATATATAGATATATTTATATGTATGTATTTTTAGATATATACATACATACATACGTACATATATACATATATATATATATATATATATATATATATATATATATATATATATATATATATATATATATATATATGTATGTATATATATATATATGTATATATATATATGTATATATATGTATATATATATATATATATATATATATATAGAGAGAGAGAGAGAGAGAGAGAGAGAGAGAGAGAGAGATATTTATATATATAGATATAGATATAGATATATAGATATATTTATATACATAGGGTGATAAATTGAATATTAATTCAATTTTAAACCAACTGGCCTAGCATATAAAAAAATCTGAAAATTCAGAAAAAATTGTATTACACGTGTATAAGGGAAGACCACTAGGTGGACATCCAGTATGCTAGACTTCTTTCTAGCATATTGGATGTCCACCTAGTGGTCACCTCTTTTACACGTATATATATATATATATATATATATATATATATATATATATATATATATATATATATATATAAAAATAAATAAGTATAAGATCGATATTTAAAATATTGATCTTATCAAGTGGTCAGCATGGGAATAAAAACCATCAAAGGTAATAATTATTTTAAATTATTTAAAATTATAATACAGGGTATCAAGAGATACCACCACGCTGAAAAAATAGCAAATTTTTCTCTATTTATGACACACACTGAATTAAATTCATTGGGGTGAGGGATTTTAAACTCACTGGCCGATAATTTTTTTAATGTCTGCCTCACGTGGTCTTGATGTCGTACGGTCAAAATTAACGTGAGTTATTTAGACATTGGCAAATTTATTAGAATATTGGGCTGAAGATCGGAATGGGGAAATTCATACCCTTAACCGTGAAACGTCGTACCCAATTAACTAAAGGCAGGTTTGTTTTTTTACTCTTCTCTTCTGTTTTTTGTTCTGTGTGTACCATAAATATCGCTATCAATTAGAGAAAAATTTGTAGTTTTGGAATCAGTAGTTCTTTGCCTGTTATTTCTGAATTCTCAGTATGTTGGAGAAGCAGGATACTGCTAATCCCTATATATTTATGATTATAAATGGTTTTACCGATAAAGGTTTTTTCAAACTGAGCTACCCGGCAAAATTGTTAATTATTAATTTTATTACTAATTGACGATTCCCTGCCCTATATACCTATATAGGAGCTAACCACAGTTATTTTGTGTTCTTTGCTACATTGGTTTCTATTAACCCATTTATTCTATCAGAAGAATTTTTATTCATTAAGATAGAAGCAATACGCATAATTATATATATATATATATATATATATATATATATATATATATATATATATATATATATATATATATATATACAGTATATACATAAATGTAAATATATATACACACAGGCTTATTCATACGTATATATACATGCTGTCAGAGAAAGTACAAGGCAGAATGTCAGATATATATGTAGATGTGTATGTGTGTGTGTGTATGTGTGTGTTTTTGTGTTTGTTTGTGTGTGTTTGTGTGTGTGTGTATGTGTTTGTGTTTGTGTGTGCGTGTGTCTGTGTTTCTGTGTGTGTATGTGCGTGTGGGCGTGTTGCCGGTGGCCACCAGAAGGGACTGATATTATCGTTAGAGGCGCGAAATTGCGTTTGACCCTCTGACCGTTAACTGATGAAAAGTTGGGAACTTTGTATATCTGTTTTACGTTCGTCTGTGCAGTTACAATACGGTTTTGATTTATATTTGAATATATATATATATACATAGATATATATACACACACATATATATATATTATATATATATATATATATATATACATATATATATATATACATACATATATATGTATACATATATATACATATATGTATACACCCCCCATATATATATATATATATTAGGGTGTCTTTTTCTCAGTTTGTCACACCCAGGCACTTGACAACCGGTCTTGGTGTGCTTACGCGCCCGTAAGCCAGCGATTCGTCAAAAGATACTGATCGAATAAGTACCAGGCTTTACAAAACAAATCCGTTTGACTATGTAAATGTTCGAGGCAGTGCTCCAGCACGGCCGCAGTCTAATTATTGAAACAAGGAAAGAAAAGAAAAGGGATAGATAGGTAGATAGATAGATAGATAGATAGATAGATAGATAGATAGACAGATAGAATTATATACATATCACTGTATATACATATACGTGGATGTGCGTATAACCCAGTGACACACACGTATATATATCAATGCGTAAAATACCAAAACTATACAAGATAAATAGAAAAAATTTTAAATAACAGAAAAGAAACACTAAAAACCAAAGAAAACAAAACTAAACAACAAAAATCAAAAACATAAAACAAAATAAATATATATATATAAACCAAAAATCAAAAGGAAGAAACAACAGATGCGAAATCGACCCGACCCAACCATTTCGAAAACACAAGAAAGCAGACGATAAGATGGCCGTGGGGTTACATCATTGATAGTATAAGGATTGGAGCCAATATATTCGGAAATAGTACAATTTCAACTATGAAAGTATCAAACGCTGCCAGACATGTCTTGGAAGTAAGAAAACAAATATAACAAAAAAAAATTATAAAACTACAATGATAATAATAATAATAATAATAATAATAATAATAATAATAATAATAATAATAATAATAATAATAATAATAATATTGATGATGATGATGATGAGAATAAGATCAACAAGAACATGAGCAGCAGTAGCAGCAACAAGTAAAATCGAAGTTCTCATCTTAAGGTTGGTTTCGCAGTGAATCTTAAGGAAACGAGTGTAGTTTAGCGAGAATAATTCCTAAGGGAAGAATTTTTGCTCTATGTATGTCATGTAAGACGATATAAAATCGAAACTCGTGTCTGGACTGTTCTCCGTGTGCGTGTGTGTGTGTGTGTGCATTTGTGTGTGTGTGTGTGTGTATTTGTGCGTGTGTGTGTGTATGTGTGTGTTTGTGTCTTTGTTGTTGAGTGTGTGAGAGTGAGTATGTGTGTGGGTGTGACTGCGTGAGTGAGCGCGTGTGTATGTGAGTGTGCCTGTTTGTGTATTCTTGTGCTTGTACCTATAAACATATATATATACATATATATATATATATATAATATATATATATATATATATATATATATATATATATATATATATATACTTAAGAATGTGTGTATATAAGTATATATAAGAGTATATATTTATATATGCAAAGATATATGTATTTTTATGTATATATTTGCATGTGTATGTGTGTGTATATGAGCATACATGCGTTCATATGTATATGTATGGGTGTGTGTATATATATCCTTATATATATATATACATATATATATGTGTGTGTATGTATCTATGTAAATGTACACAAACAAATACACGCGCACAATACGCAGATATCTATATATATATATATATATATATATATATATATATATATATATACAAACACACGTACATACACATGCACACGCATACAAATTCAAGCTCTAGTAGAAATGTACACAAGTGACTTTCCACCAGAAAAGTTAACTGCAGTATAGATGCGTGAATGTGTGTATGTGTGTGTGTGTGTGTTTGTGTGTGTGTGTGTGTGTGTGTGTGTGTGTGTGTGTGTGAGTGTGTGTGTGTGTACGAATGTGTTTGTGTCCTTGTTTGGATGGATGGATGGATGGATGGATGTGTATGAGTATGTGTGTATGTCTGTGAATAAATGAAAGTACTTTTAGATGCCTCTATCCGTACATCTGCATGTAAATACGCATTGCAGACTATATATATATATATGTATCTCGTTGTGTGTATATATGCTTGCTTATTAGCTGCATGCATAGATATAAGAACGGGGGCGCGTATGCATGAGTGTATGTAAATATCCGTCAGAGATTTCCTCTGTGTGTGTGAGTGTGTGTGTGTGTGTGTGTGTGTGTGTGTGTGTGAGTGTGTGTGTATTTGTACTTGTGGTTGGGATTGTACGTATATGGGAGGATTTTCCTACCACTTTAGGTGCATGTGTACCGGTGCGTAGGAGACCGGTTATGTGTGAGCATGCGTGTATATGTACGCATATATCTAAGTATGCCAATACAAGAATATTACTGTATGTGTATGTGTTAGTGTATATATATATATATATATTTGTTTGTATATATATATATATATATATATATATATATATATATATATATATATATATATATATATATATATATATATATGTATATATATGTATTTATGTATATATGTATATATGTGTGTGTATGTATGTATGTATGTATGTATGTATGTATGTATGTATGTATGTATACATGCGTGTCCTGTTTTTCGATATCCCTAAGCCACATATATCGCTTTATAGTTGTTCTCCTCTCTTTTCTAATAACCTGAACTTATGAAATATAAAGAAAGAAAAAACGATTTTTAGGACACCCATTATATCTTGCTAGATTTATAGTCTGTAAAATTGGGAGAAAAAATATCAAATTTTTTATATACTCGTTAAATTTTGAATAAACGTCTTCAAACCTAGTCAGAAATGTAGGTGACGCCTATTTGGTTTATATTTTACTATCAATAAAGTTTCTATCGTTATTATTCGAGTTTTTAGTGTATTTCTATATAGGTTGTTGGTGTTATCAACTAATGTTTTCTTTTTTATCGGTTTTTTAATACTGTTTTTTATCTAGTTTTGTTTCGTTTTCTGCATTGTTCTGTAATGGTTCCGTGATATAAATGCATGGTCACCTCAACGTGTAACGGTGATAGATTTTTTTTCTCTTTTTTTTAATTTCTTTTTCTGCCCGGTGTAACGGTTTTGCGTCATAAAGTTATGATTTTCGTGTTTACGTTGAAATTTGTATAATACATTTTGGTTTGGAAACAAGAAAGCATAATAATAATAATAATCGACACACACGTATAGTACACGTGAATTCAACGATAAATGTTTACCTGAAGTCAACCGATAAGCACTTTTAAAACTGTCGATGATGATTATTATCAGTTACGACATTATTCCCGCGATCACTTGCTGCCTAATATAAAACTCGTTCACTCTATGACATGATCTTGGTTATATTTAGAAGACGGAGCAGAGATCTTTAAAACATTAATGGACATTAACACATTTTATTATTATTATTATTATTATTATTATTATTATTATTATTATTATTATTATTATTATTATTATTATCATTATTATTATCATTATTATTATTATTATTACTATTATTATTACTGCTACCTGTATTATTACCACGTTTGCTTAAAAATATAGAGAGAGATATATATACGTACACATATACACGCCCACACATATATGTACGTTTGCACATATATATATTTATGCATATGTATACAAACGGTTTCAAATTTATGATGTCGAAGAGTAAAATGAAGGCTATAGATAAAACCGTGTGGACTTGTTTATAGCTTATTATATGTTGTGTCACGTGACTTAGTAAATATACTGGTAGTTATGCTTATGTACATAAATAAATATGAACACTCATATGTGTGTGTATATTCAGTTATGTGAGATAAACTCTGTCCAATTATATGTATACATACATACATACATACATATGTACTTACATACATACATACATACATACATACATACATACATACATACATACATACAAGTATGGCAATTAAATTCGGGATGCGGTCTGTAATTTCACTCTGACGGAAATTCGAACTGCATAATTTTAGATTGTTAACAATTTAAAACCACACTTTCTGCTTGGCTCAATGGATACTTGCGTTACATCAAAGTACATTGTTAACGTATTTTTGTTATGAATCAAAAAGTACATTTTATTAGCAAAATACTTTTACAGGAAGAAAAGAAGGAAAACATTAAAATAATAAAATACCAAGTTATTGAAAGAAAAGAAACTTCCTAACTATCTTACCAAGGAAACAGAAAAAAAGGTGAGATTAAGCAACAGAAGATGGGGGAAGGTGAGAGTAATGGATTGTACATCCCACAACAAGTGGTGTGTTTAGCTGCACCTTACGGCCATGATTTTAAATGTATTGCTACGGAGAATGGCCAGCGGCACTCGCTGTAAGGCCGACTCAGCCATGGCCTTACAGTTTGGCGGCGCTACAGCTCATTTCTCTGACGAGACACAAGTTTTCTGATTTTGCGGAGGGAATCAATAGTGCAGGGTCCGTGAAAACAGCGACCGGCAAAAACTAATGGCTGCCACATTTTTACCGAACGCGAGGAAATGTAATTCTCAAAGCTGGCCTCTTAAAATCAGACTAAACTATATATCGACGATTTCGTAGTTATTACATACCAAACGAACACCTCATGTATCCAGCATAGTACATAGAAGATTGTTTATCCCTATATATCTATGTAAAAGGCGGGCTTTATTTTTTGAGTTGTCGAATTTTTGTTTATTTTTATGTATTTTGACCATATTATACTGATGAGTAGAGGTTACATATTCCTGTAATAACTGCGAAATCGCCGATATATAGCTTAGTCTGTTTTTAAGAGGCCAGCTTTGAGAATTGCATTTCCTCGTATTCGGTAAAAATGTTTTTATTATGGTAGTCTGACCTTAGAGTCCCTCATAGCGTGAGGCATTCATGTATAGTAATGCCCTTATATAAATAAATATATTTTGGGGGAATAAAATATTTTTCCCTTATGAGGTTTTTTCACGCTAGCTAGTTGATAATTCTTTGTAAAAGATTTTATCTTATTTTTGAATTATATATATATATATATTGGAAGGTTTGGAGGTGATGTACAGGAATTATATATTAGAAAAAATAATAAGGAACTCAGATATCTGGATGGTTGTACATTTACAGATTTGTATTAATATGTCACATGTTTTATAAATGTTAGCGCTTGCACCTATTCTTGTAGGTTTTTCAAATATGATTTCACTTCAGAGGATGGCTCTTTTTATAGTATTATTGAATGTGTAGGGGTGGAGAGAGATATATAGGATAGTAAAAAGGGTGAGGAATGGAGGGAAAAGTGAGAGAGAGTGTGTGTGTGTGTGTGTGTGTGTGTGTGTTTTAGTGTGTGTGAATGTTTTGTGTGTGTGTGTGTGTGTGTGTGTGTGTGTGTGTGTGCGCCTGTGTATCTGAAAGGAATGTCAATGGGAAAGAGAAGGAAAGGTGAAAGAAGAAAAGAAAATTGTGTTTACAGCCTGTCAGTTCTTTCAATGACAAGTTTATTTTTGGCCTTTAAAAATGACAAAACAGGTGGCATCGTTTGGAAGAAAGTTGTTTTTCAAAACGTTGGAATCATTGTCCAGTGGGAGAGAGTGTGTGGGTGTGTTTTTGTGTGTGTGTGTGTGTACGCGCGTGTAAGTGCGTGTGCGTGTGTGTGTGCCTGTGTATCTGAAAGGAGTGTCAATGGAAAAGAGAAGGGAAGGAAGAAAGGAAGAAGAAGGAATTGTGTTTACATCTATACAGCTGGTTAGTTAAAAAAAAAAGGTAGGAGAGAAATATGAGAACCAAGTTAACTGAGTTGGCACAAAAATGTCCCACTCTCTGGGTTTCTTGCCGTTTTTAGGCTCTGTTGTTCCAAAGTTGAATAACGATTAAGAACAATGAAATACTGTGATGAATCAATGAGTGAGGTATCTAAATATTGGTAAGTTCATTTTGTCATAGGCCTAGATCAAAGATGAATATAGCATTTCTGTAGTCATTTAACAATATAAATTGGTAAATGGTGCCATTGTTTTAGATACTGAAATAACAAGTTCTAAAATAGTTTTGGATTCACTTTTAGGATCAAATCTGTTATGGAATAAAAATACAAATAAATATAATTACAAAGATAAAGAAAGTATATGTAAAGGTATGAAAATACAAAGATAGTGAAGTATGTGAAAGGAGGGTGGGGGTGGACGTAGGCGGCGGCGGCGGTGGTGGTGGTGGTGGTGGTGGACGTCGATGGTGGCGGCGGTAGCGGTGGTGGTAGTGGTTGTGGTGGTCATGGTGGTGGTGGTAGTGGTGGTGGCGGCGGTGGTGGCGGTGGTGGTGGCGATGGTGGTAGGTGGACGACGGTGGTGGTGGTGGTGGTGGTGGTGGTGGCGGTGGCGGTGGCGGCGGCGGCGGCGGCGGTAGTAGCACTTGTAGAAGCAGCAGCAGTTTTAGTGATAGTAGTAGTAGTAGTAGTAGTAGTAGTAGTAGTAGTGGTAGTAGTAGTAGTAGTAGTAGTAGTAGTAGTAGTAGTAGTAGTAGTAGTAGTAGTAGTGGTAGCAGCGGCATCAGCAACAGCAGCAACAGTAATAGTGAGGTCGTATAAATACTTCAGTTGCTTGTTTGTACATTCTCACTCCATATATAATTCTTTAAAGCCAAATTGCACTTAACATGGCAATCTCAGAACTTCCATAGAAATAGTCATCAATACACAACCACCTATTACAATACCACATTGTTCTTTTTATTCTTCTTGTTTCTGTTCTTGCTGTCGTTGCTGTTGTTGTTGTTGTTGTTGTTGTTGTTGTTGTTGACAATGTTTACATCATGCATTATAATAAGACTTACTTTTGTGTTGTTTACTTATGTGATTCTTTGCCGTTCAAACAGATTTATGTCCTATTGCGAACGTTAAAAAGAATTTCATGGATACAGGCTCTATATTTCACCGCCTAATCTATTCTCGAATTGAAGTAAATCTACTCGTACGTATATGAATGCATGCATATATATATATATATATATATATATATATATATATATATATATATATATATATACAAAGATATATGTGTGTGTATATATATATATATATATATATATATATATATATCTTCTCTATGCAAATAAACATGCACTTTGCATGTACAAAATGTAAATAACTCGCAAGTAAATAAATATAAATAAATGAACATCTTTTTTATATATACAAAGGCATATATACATATATATATATATATATATATATATATATATATATATATATATATATATATATATATATATATATACATGTATATATATATATATATATATACATATACATTTATATATACATATATATATACACACATATACTTATATATGTATGTGTGTATATATATAAATATATATATATAAATATGTGTATTTATAGATATGTAAGTATATAAATATATATACACACATACACATACAAATCAAACACCTACATATATATGCATTCATCCATACACATATACATATGTACATACATACATACACATATATATATATATAGATACATTCATATATACTTATATATACATATAAATGAATATATATATATACATACATATACATACATACATACATATATATATATATATATATATATATATATATATATATATATATATATATATATATATATATATATATAAACATGTATATATATATATATATATATATATATATATATATATATATATATATATATATATATATATATATATGAGTGCATACACACGCATCTATGCCCGCACATACACGCATATGGTATATCCCTTAAGGCATCTATTGTATCATAAAAACCAGAAGAACATCCTATACTAAGGTTTTATATTGGTAGAACATAGCCAAAAGCAATTAAAGTTGGCTTTAACGGTTTACAATACGTTTTCATGTTATCCCTACACGAGAGTGGGTTGTGTGAACGTTTTAAGTTTTTATAGGCAATAAAATTCGACGGTCAAACCGTAGGTAGTTTATCTTACCGTTTTTGTTTTTTTAATGTAATAAACAGGTTTACAAAATCTCTGTTGGACTTCAACCGATAGCTAACATAAAAGTTTTCTGTTATATGTTAGTATGGTAGCTAGGGAAATTTAAATATAAATTTCGACTTAAGGGTATTTACACGTTTGTTTCGTATGTGTACGCACAGTAGTCCGTGCGTTGTACTTTTATAGCATGTATGTATGTATGTATGTATGTATGTATATAGATATATGTGTGTGTGTGAGTGTGCGCGGAGGGAGTTATGCGTGTCTGTGTGCATGTATGTATGCATGTAAGCACGTATATGTGTTTGCCTGTGTGTATGTGTCTTTGTCCATGTATGTATGTATGTATATATATGTGTGTATATATGTCTGTTTGTATATATATGTATGTATATATATATATATATATATATATATATATATATATATATATATATATATATATATATATATATATATGTCTGTTTGTACGTACGTATTTATTTATTTATGTGTTTCAGCCAAGTGGCTGCGGTCATGCTGGTGCACCACCGTATGTATGTGCGTATGTTTCCATGTATATACACATAAATATTTGCATATGTTTATACATATATCTATTTACAAATACATATATACATGTGCATGTATGTTTTTGGATGTAAATGTATATATGCGTGTATTCATAAGAACTCAAGAACACATTTGCCAAATGGTGTAAGAGTGCGTTTGTGTGGGGATTTGTGTATGTGCGTGTGCGTGAGCATGTACGTGTGTGTGCTTGGATGTATATAAGTATACATCTACGTTATAACATCCATATAGACACAGCGACATACAGAGAAACACACGCGCTAACACACACTCGCACATACAATAATTACATAAATACATTCATATATATTCACACAGACATAACACTCATATATATATATATATATATGTGTGTGTGTGTGTGTGTGTGTGTGTGTGTGTGTGTGTGTGTGTGTGTGTGTGTGTGTGTGTGTGTGTGTGTGTGTGCGTGTGTGTGTGTGTGTGTGTGTATGTATGTATATATATATATATATATATATATATATATATATATATATATATATATATATAATGTATATACTTATATGTATATACATACGTACGTACATACAGAAATATTCAAATGTGGTTTTTGATCGAAAATGAGAGTACGCAATGCGTTATATAAAAATTATAGTTAATATATTCATATGAAATCTTGAAATATAAATATTACTAGTTTTCTTTTGAATTTTTTTAGAATTCAGTTAAATAACGAAACACAATTTAATTGCAATAATTCCATGAAACCCAAAAGTACTGGAGTTTGAGAGAGGATATCATCGTACTTTCTATGACCTATCCTGAATGTTTGCAATGGGCTGGACTCCAAGAGAAATCTTTCAATGGTCCAATGATGGATTCATTTTATGTGATGGGTTGTGCCTACGACACGGTTTCGTACTAAGTGTGGCATTCATCAGCAGGATGTGTTTTTAAGAGAAGGCTTTTCTCCTCAATTACAACTTTCACTAGAATTAGATACATCTGAAGGATGTTCTATTTGGCATGAAATTTTATATAGTCATGAGAGAGTAGGGCTTTATAGACACGTTGTGGGACAATAGATGTGGGCTGTCGAGGTTTTGATAGGGGCGTTTATTCGTAAAAGCTCTGGCGTGGCTTGGAGTTACTGGTGCAGCAAAGAGCTGGGTCAACTAGATGTAAGGGTCTGATTTGAATGACCTGGAACTCCTAGAAACTCCAGAGTATCTCATCTGCAAGATGTATCCTAAAACTAAACCTATACACCTACTCTTTTACTTGTTTCAATCATTTGACTGCGGCCATGCTGGAGCACCGCCTTTGGTCGAGCAAATCGACCCGAGGACTTATTCTTTGTAAGCCTAGTATTTATTCTATCGGCCTCTTTTGCCGAACCGCTAGGTTACGGGGATGTAAACACACCAACATCGGTTGTCAAGCGATGTTAGGGGGACAAACACAGACACACAAACATATACACACACAAACATATGTATATATATATACATATATACGACGAGCTTCTTTCAGTTTCCGTCTGCCAAATCTACTCACAAGGCTTTGGTCAGCCCGAGGCTATATAGTAGAAAACACTTACCGAAGGTGAAACGCAGTGGAACTGAACCCAAAACCATGTGGTTGGTAAGCAAGTTACTTTCCACACAGCCACTCCTGCGCCTTTTCATAAGTTTGTCCTGCCTTTACTCGTTTCTTTTTGCATTCATCTTTCTCTCTCCCACACTGTCTCCCTCTCTCTCTTTTCTTCCTCTTCTCTCTATCCTTTCTCTCTCCATACAATTATAATATTTTATTTCTTATTATAACCGGGAATTCCAAACTTAATTTTATTATGTATCATAAATTATATCCCATATTCTATTAACTCTAAATAAGATGTCAACAATCAAAAACAGTTTCAATAGTAGTTAGAGACATTGTCAAATATATTGTCAACGGTCGAAATATTGTCGACTGCCAAATACGCTATCTAGGATTTTATCGAATTTCAAAGATAGCTTCGAAGATACTCTCAAATGTCAAAAATTCGCGTCCAAAGTTGCTGTCAGCTGTCAAATATAACGTTGAATGTCCAATACAGTGTCAAAGATACTGTGGATTGTTAGAGGTACTCCCAAAGATATGATACTGCCAACCGTCAAAGATAATGTTGACTATCAAAGATGCTGTCATCTTAAAAGATACTCTCAACTACAAAAACACCATTACATTAATAACACCATTATATTGATATTTTACATAGGCGTAAGTCCACAAACGTGGTGGGGTTTATCTCAAACCAATATTTGATTGCTTCGTATGTTATTAACCCTTTAGAAGATGAAAAGCAAAAGGAACAGTAGCTTATCTAAAACCAGTATTTGAATTCTACGTACGTTATTGAAGATAAAGGCGAAAAGCAAAACGCATCCCAACGGAACGTGTTGAAAATGTTAAACATCATTTATATAGATTAGATTTCACTTCCAATCACCAGACTATCCATCTCCAGAACTGTAGGTTCATGGCAGAAACATTTAAATAAATAAACTCACTTAAAAAGAAAAACAATAAATAATGCTCAGACAAAATGGCAGAATAGGAAATACAGTACAAAGAATAAACTAGATACGATTCAGTACATAAATAAGGTACTGCTCCAGCATGGATTAAAAATTTACAAGAGGTTACACCAACTAAGGTATCTGTACAATGAAATGAATAAATAAACATATACGCAATTGCACTTATATATGGCTTAAACTAAATTGTACACACAAAACACTGCAGAGACATAACCAGAGTATATAAGGAACTGCATCAGCTAAGATAATTACAGAATTAAATGAAAGATGTAATATATAAGTGCAGATGCGGAGTACCCAAAAATAACCAGAATCGTTAGCACACCGAGTGAAATGCTAAGCGGTATTTCGTCTGCCGTTACGTTCTGAGTTCAAATTCCGCCGAGGTCGACTTTGCCTTTCATCCTTTCGAGTTCGATAAATTAAGTACCAGTTACGTACTGGTTCGATGTAATCGACTTAATCCGTTTGTCTGTCCTTGTTTGTCCCCTCTCTGTGTAGCCCCTTGTGGGCAATAAAGAAATAATAAACATTTTCCGTGGGACAAGCCCGTTGTAGTTCAGGCTTTCGCCGCTAGAACCCCCTTGATGCGACCATCAGGCAACAGTCTGCCGACCGACGTTGTCCTTTGTGGTCATACTGTCACGTGGTGCGTCTTTGTGTTGCAGTGCTTCTCTTCTGTTCGTCGATTTTTGCGGTGGCTGAAACGTGTAATTTCGTTTCCTGCTGGGGAAAACGGAGGCCATAACAGTACCATGCTTCAAACAGCTTACAAGGATGTTGCCATGAGCAAAACACAAGTTTATGAGTGATTTTCGCTCTTTAAGAATGGCATTTGTCGCTTGAAGACCAACCTCGTTCAGAACGACCGTTGACATCTCGAAGGAATGAAAACATCACGAATATTGATGAGCTAATTTTGGAAGGCTGTCAGCGAACAATTGATGAACTTGTTGATATGACTGCTGTGTCCTGGAGCTCCTGCCAACGAATTTTGAGCGAGGAAATGCGAATGAAAAAAAGTTACAGCAAAATTTGTGGCTCCCTTGCTCATGGAAGATCAAAAGCAGTAACGACTGAATGCGTGTTGTGAACTGAAAGAACAGTCAGAGGTTCATCCGGATCTTTTTTCGAAGATCATCACTGGTGACAAAAGCCGGTGCTA
>NC_142935.1:66959802-66964802 GCF_046866305.1 Octopus bimaculoides
TAACTGGTAGTGCCCTTCGGCAGTACTGTAAAGCCAAGATATTCGGGAAATTATTAATAGTATTTCCCGGCCCGATAGTCCTTCAAAATAGAGCATATAGTTCGTGCGGTGAAGGCGCGCGGCTTAGTGGTTAGGGCATTCGGCTCGCAATTGTAAGGTCATGAGTTCGATTCCCGGCGACGCTTTGTGTCCTTGAGCAAGACACTTTATTACACGTTACTCCAGTCCACTCAGCTTGTAAAAATGAGTAGTACCTATATTTCAAGGGCCGGCCTTGTCACGCTATGTGTCACGCTGAGTCTCCCCGAGAACTACGTTAGGGACACAAGTGTCTGTGGATTGCTCAGCCACTTGCACGTTAATTTCATGAGCAGGCTGTTCCGTTGATCGTATCAGCTGGGTCCCTCGTCGTCGTAACCGACGCAGTGCTCCTATCCTATCCTATAGTTCGTGCAAGTCAGCACCTAGAATTTCTTGAAGAACATTATCGATTTTATCCACCAGTATCTTTCTAAACATATTGCTAAATTTGAACTTCGATCAACTGAATTGCCCAACTGGTCGAGAGAGTTGAGCGCCTGACGGCATTCTATCTCAGGCAGAAGGGCAGAAACATACAAATTGTTAAACCATTCCCTGTACACAGAAACTAAAGTTATTCTTTGTCCGTTTTTAATGACACTAAAGCTTGTATGAACAATCTTGTAATTATTCGTATTCCCCGAAAGCTGAAATCAATAGATCTCACCATATTTGATGGATATATTTGATCATCAACAGTCAAATACTTGATTCTGTCTACTGCATTAGAATCTGCTCTAAATGAATATTTCCTTTATCAAATTTCTTTTCCTAATGAAATATAGCAGATGCCGCCAGGATTCCAAGTCCTTAAAGCTCTAACTGAGAGAATATGTGCAAAACCGATCACTTAAACGGTCAAGAACAGTCTCCAACATGGCTGAATCCAGCATCTTGCATTTGATTGGCTACTAAATAAATTAAATGCTTGAATTTAATGCATCTGATATGATGAGATATTAAACGGTTCTTCTACCATTCGTTATGTACTGAGTTAATTGACAGCATAATTAAACATGCATAGAAATACGTCAAATTCTATAGCGATTCTGAATTTATCAAAAACATTTGAGGCCATCAATCACCATGTAATTGTTGATAAACGCACTAATTTATACAACTGCCCATTCGTTATAATTCTCGTACACAGCTTCGCTCATTCCAAGAAGGTTAAAGAATCAAATTGAAGGAAAAACCGTATTCGAAAAACAAAAAAAAAGGTGTTGAGCCGCAGCTAAAACAGCATCTCGATAGGCGCCATTCTGACTACGGACATTCGGGCCACGTTTTGCAGTTGGATGTTGTTATTGTTGCTACTGTCAAATGTTTTCTATAATGATGTGGATGTTGTTGTTGTTGATGTTGTTGTTGTTATGCAAATTGGTCAAAGCTAATCTCGCTGAGTATAATATGCTTCGGTAAAATGTCTAAGACTAAAACACATGCGTTACGTTTTTCAGTTGGCTTTAAAACCCCGCACCACTATTACTGCAACTACTACTACTAATACTACTACTACTACTACTACTACTACTACTACTACTGCTGCTGCTGCTGCTGCTGCTGCTGCTGCTACTGCTGCTGCTGCTGCTACAACTACTACTACAACTAATAATATAATACTAATAATAATAATAATCCTTTCTACAATAGGCACAAAGCTTCAGATTTTATGTGCCTATAGTAGAAAGGATTATTTTTATTATTATTATCAAGACGGCGAGCTGGCAGAATCGTTAGGACGCCAGACGAAATGCTTAGCGGTATTTCGTCTGCAGCTACGTTCTGAGTTCAAATTATGACGAGGTCGACTTTTCCCTTCATCCTTTCGAGGTCGATGAAATAAGTTCCAGTCTAGTACTGGGGTTATGTATTTGACTATCTCCTGTCCCGAAATTGATGCCCTTGAGGCAAAATTTGAAACCATCTGGCAAGCTGGCAGAATCGTTAGCGCGCCGCACAAAATGCTTACCGGTATTTCGCCCGTCGCTACGTTCTGAGTTCAAATTCCGCTGAGGTCGACTTTGCCTTTAATCCTTTCGGGGTCGATAAAATTAGTACTAGTTACGCACTGAAGTAGGTGTAATCGACTTGATCCCTTACCCCAAATTTGAGGCCTTGTGCTTCCAGTAAAAAAAATTATTATTATTATTATTATTATTATAATAATAATAATAATTATTATTATTATTATTATTATTATTATTATTATTATTATCATCATCAATTTTCCAATTTAATTGCATTCATATACATGTGTTATAAATCAAATCGCTTTTAGCTAAATTTCCTAATTTTCACCTCTCCGCAAATTCATGTGCGTGCATGTTTGCATATAAACATACATGTAACCACACGCGCACACATACACACACACACACACACACACACACACAATACATACGTGCATACATACACAGGTACGTAGTTACAAACACGCACTCTCATACAGACACATATGCATACATGCATGTATACGTATATACATACGCATTGCATGCTTTCATACACACACACACAAATATTGTCCAAAAGATCAATCAATAGACATTAGATTTATCCTACTTGCATGTTGTGTTTTTTAAGACTTTAAACTTTCTCTAGGGGAAGATTTTCTGCGCTAATTGCATAGAAGATATGGTTGATTGAAGCTTTCCATCTTATAACACCATACCCTATTTTAGGTAGAGAACATTTTTTGAGATATTTTCCACCGAATGTGGATTTGTAGAGCATTATAGAGTTGGAATTTACAAAAGAAAAACAAACAAAATAGAAACGAAGACGGGTGTGTAAACAACAAACAGATGTATTTGTTTAATGCTCGGGAAGTGAGAAAGTCTTTTACGTTTCGAGCCTACGCTCTTCAATAGAAAGGAACACAGAAGTGAAACAGAGAGCGAAAATATAAAATAGGTTTAGTGCCTAGCGATCAATCAAGTATTATATACATAGGTAGGTAGGTAGGTAGGTAGGTAGGTAGGTAGGTAGGTAGGTAGGTGGATGGATGGATGGATGGATACATAGACAGATAGATAGACAGACAGACAGACAGACAGACAGATAGACAGACAGACAGACAGACAGACAGACAGATAGATAGATAGATAGATAGATAGATAGATAGATAGATACTCTTTTACTTGTTTCAGTCATTTGACTGCGACCATACTGGAGCACCACCTTTATAGTCGAGCAAATCTACCCCAGAGCTCATTCCTTGTAAGCGTAGTACTTATTCTATCGGTCTCTTTTGCCGAACACACACACACACACACACACACACACACACACACACACATATATATATATATATATATATATAAACAAATAGTAAATGAGTATATGCATATATACGTACAAGTATGTGCATACCGACATCCACCTGTATGTATAGGTGCATATCTGGATACAGGACATTGCAAACAAAACGTAGACGAGAAAACACACAAGCCACATAGAGAACATTCTACTTCATCAGCTATCCCCGTTTTAACACCGGCGTTTCGAAGAGCTGGGCAGGACGCATCGTTAAAACAGCTCTTCCCATGGACCGCAAATTAAATTTGTATACACAAATTAAATCTTGCCATGGAGGAATGTAGTGGCGGACAAAAGACAAGACAGGAAAACAAACAGAAAAGGCTTTACGGCCAGACGAGAAAAATTATGTGTGTATGAACGCTGTGAGACACGAACTTGAAAGTAGGGACGAAGTAGTTCGCGTGTTTGCTCGGCGATAGCCAAGGAAGAAAAGGATTATTGACCGGAAGCATGTGACCATGCCGGTGTAAGGGGAAGAGAGAGAGTGGTAGAGGGAGAAACAAAGGGAGGAAGTAGAAGAATATGTGAGCAACGAGAGGAAAAGAGAAAGAGAGGAAGTACGAGGGGGAAAAAGAGATACGTAGTACTAACAGAGGAAGAACGAGAGGGGTAAAGCAAGATACGTAGTAGTAAAGAGGAAGAACGAGAGGGGGGAAAATGATAGAGGAAGAGAAAGAGAAAGAGATAGAGTAGCGTCGGAAAATATGAAGTTACGAAAACTACTTGTAAAAACAAATAGTAAATGAGTATATGCATATATACGAACAAGTATGTGCATATACATATACATATACGACGAACTTCTTCCAGTTTCCATCTGCCAAATCCACTCACAAGGCTTTGGTCGGCCCGAGGCTATAGTAGAAGACACTTGCCCAAGGTGCCACACAGTGGGACCGAACCCGGGACCATGTGGTTGGTAAGCAAGATAGATAGATAGATAGATAGATAGATAGATAGATAGATAGATAGATAGATAATACGTGCTTTTTCAGTTTATATTCCTGAAGTATATTGCAGCTAAAGGCAATAGTAGAAAATACTTGGTTAAGATTTTATGCAGTGGGTTTGAACGCGAAACTGAATGCTTGATGAATTGAGCTACTTAACCACAGAGCCACGGCTGATAGAGTTTACCAAAAACGCGCACGTGTGTGTGCGTGCGTGCGCGCTTGTAAGGTATGCATGTGTGTATGTGCAAACATGTTTATGCGTATGTATTGTGTGTGTGTTGACTGTGTGTTTCACAATAAAGCCATTAATTATTATTTCCCTAGCAATTGAACAGATGAGAATGTTGCATGTCTTGATCCAGGAAAATTTAAAATCAGTTTTAACACGTGACACGTCACATGACCAAAGAGCAATAATTTAATTATCTAGAACGTTGTAAAGTAATTTCATTTTGTATTTTATTAACTAATAATTGTTTACACAAGCTAAGTCACATCATTATTTCTTCAACGCTTCCTCCATTCTCTCTCCTCTTCTCTACTCTCCCCTTCCTTTTCTCTCTCTCTCTTTCTTTCTTTTTCTCCCTCTCTCACTCACTTTCACTCTTCTGAATTCGTCTCTGCGTCAACATGGACGTGTAC
>NC_142935.1:66969802-66979802 GCF_046866305.1 Octopus bimaculoides
ATATATATAAATCTCTCGTTATAAGTATATGTAAATATGTGTGTATTTGTGGCTGTGTGATAAGTAGCTTGCTTACCAACCACGTGGTTCTGGGTTCAGTCCCACTACGAGTAAACTTGGGCAAGTCTGTTCTACTATAGCCTCGGGCCGACCAATGCCTTATGAGTGAATTTGGTAGACGGAAACTGAAAGAAGCTTGTTGTATATGTGTGTGTGTGTTTGTGTTTGGCCCCCTCTAACATCGCTTGACAACAGATGCTGGTGTGTTTATGTCCCCGTAACTTAGCGGTTCAGGCCAAGACACCGAAAGGGTAAGTACTGGGCTTACAAAGAACAAAGATTTGTTCGACAAAAGGCGGTGCTCCAGCGTGGTCGGAGTCAAATGATTGAAACAAGTAAAAGCATAAAAGAATATATATATATATATATATATATATATACATACATATATATATATATATATATATATATATATATATATATATATATATATATATATATATATATATATGAATACAACATAGATACGTACATACACATATATACATGCACATATATCTAATATATATACATATATATATATATATATATATATATATATATATATATATATATATATATATATATATATATATACGTGTGTGTGTGTGTGTGTGTGTGTGTGTGTGTCTATGTATGTATACGCATATGTGTTCGATTGCGTGTATGAATCTATGTGGTGCCTTTGTTTACATTCAGTCATTGGTAAATACAACGTTAGCCTAAAAGGAAAAGGAAGACTATTCCTTTTAAGAAGAACCGATAATAACAATAATAATAATAATAATAATAATAATAATAATAATAATAATAATAATAATAATAACAATAACAATGATATTGATAATATTACTAATAGCAATGATAATCATAATATCAATAGTTATAAAGTAGATTTTCTTAACCGATTATCTCACTGTAAAATCGTTACAACGGCTCATGGACTCATTTTTATTTATTCAGACGAGAATATTCTTCTAGCAATTTTCTCATCTTTTTGTGTTTACTGTGGATGTTTGACTGTGGTCTTTTTGTGTGTGAGTATGTGTGAGTATAGGTTATAGTTTCTGCAAGTATGTGAATATGTTTGATTATATGTAAGGGAGTAAACGTTTCGTGGTGTGTTTACATCAGACTAAGACTTATATTTGTGTGTACGTGTCTATACACGTGAGAGAAAGTTTTATTTATATACACAAAAACACATATTTATAATACACATATTACATGTATATATACACACACACACATATATATATATATATATATATATATATATATATACATATATATATATATATATATATATATATATATATATGTATTTATATATATATATATGCATACATGTATATACACATATGCATGTATATATATGTATATGTATGTGTATGTATATATATATTCATACATATATGAATATATGTATGCATACGCACACACTTATTTTTACATATACCTGTAAATATATGTTTTCATACATGTATGTATATACATATATATGCGTGTATGCATATATATATGTATATATATATACGAAATGGGTTTTATTGTTTTATCGTGCTTTTAGTATGTTTTATCGTGTGTGTATATGTCCCTATTGTTTTGGTGTGTGTGTGTATGAGCATGTATAAGGTGTGTGACTCCACCTAGTTCGCTATGTGCGTATATACACACTTACACGTAAACATACATATTCATATATATATATATATATATATATATATATATATATATATATATATATATATATATATATATATATAAATATATATATATATATATATATATATATATATATATATATATATATATATATATATATATATATATATATATACATGTATGTATGTATGTATGTATATATTCATATGTGTGTGTGTGTATGCATAAGTTTGTAAATCTCAGATAGCTTGAATGTGGCCATTTCGTTATATATAAGTGTCTAAAGGTAAGCGCGTGTGAATGCATCTGTTTTGTTAAGTATCTAAAAATCTATTGCAGCATGGAAGTGTGTATGTATGTATGTATGTATGTATGTATGTGCGTGTGTATGCATGCTTGTATGTGTGTATGTATGTGTGTAGGTGAACCTGTTTTGTTAAGTGCTTTGTAGTGTGTGTACGTATGTGTGTGTATGAGTGTGTGTCTGTACCTGTTTTGTTTTATGTGTACGTAACTGGGCGTGCGTGTGTGTGTGTTTGTGTGTGTGCGAGTGTGTGAGCGTGTGAAACAGCGTATGAGTGTATCTGTCTTTGATACGTGTGTATGTGTATGTAAGTGTATGTGTGTACATTCATGTAATAGTGTGTGTATTTGTGTATGTTTGTGTATATATAGTTGTATTGTTAAGTCTGTTGTATATGTAATTCACTATATGTAAGTCTCGTTCTAGTTTCATTAACTCCGCTGTACTTATTCTGTATGCGTGTGGTTGTGTACCTGCGTAAGTGTGGGTACGGGTGGGCCTGTGTATGTGTGAGTGTATGAGGATTTCTTTTATTTGCCCCAGCGGGCAATATTGATAAATTGTATTGGGATCAATAGATTATTATTGTGAACAATGTTACGTGTCACATTGTAGAGAGAACAGATTTAGGTATAATTCCTCTCAAACTGAACTTCTGGGATTATCCTTCTCCAAAGACAGCAACAATAACACTAAAAATAACAAAGCCATAATTAAAAAAGAAAAATTAGCAAAGGGAAGTAACTAAAATACACAAATAGCATAAATTTCGATAATCAATTAATTAACAGGTAATGCATTAAATATCACATTGCAAAAAAAAATACAGCAAAATTCTTTTTAATTAATTAAAATTTTATTCTTAGCTGCAGTGGTTAAAAGATGAAAAAAAGGAAAATCCAGCGGCAGCTGTTGACGACTTTCAAAGAAAAGGGGAGATAAATTTAAAGAAATTAACGAATTTCTCGTGAACAATTTACATGCTTCAAAGAGGAGAAACTCTGACATTATTCGTAGGTAATGAAGAGATATAGACACATGTTTTGCTACAGTATATCTCTGTACTTCATCAGTACAGTCGAGTACAACAACGCATGCTTGATTATTTCACTGAAATATTTTTACATATCGATAATGCGCAATGAATAATTTATTTATATACATTTAAAGCGGTCATCATCCTAGATGAATGTGATATCTGATCAAATTACTACATTCATACGAAACGTCTATATTCCACCGCAGATTATTTAGTTATGAGATACTCATATATAATTCCCGTTCTTGAAGGAAAAACAACTCTTTGCTTGAAGAGTGAAATGATATATTAATTCGCCATCTCCGCCACTAGCAGTAATATAGTGATGACAGATTCGCTGTCAATCTCGACGTATAACCCCCAAGCGTTTAATCACCTGAAAAATGTACGCGTTGAATTAGCATGCTATGTGGCTGAGTATCTCGCAGACACATATTTTTGATGTTAGACAGAATCAGCGTGATACATTTGTGACAAGGCAGGTGATAAAATCCATCCTGCAAGCTTCATAGTTTCGTCAACCTATCAAATTTCCCCTCTTTCACGCTTTCTCTCTCTGTCTATATATATATGTGTGTGTGTGTGTGTGTGTGTGTGTGTGTGTGTGTGTGTGTGTGTGTGTGTGTGTGTGTGTGTGTGTGTGTGTGTGTAGATAGATAGATAGATAGATAGATAGATAGATAGATAGATAGATAGATGTACATACACAGATACATAGGTACATAAATACATATACATAGATACATAGACAGAAGACAGACAGACAGACAGACAGACAGACAGTTAGATAGATAAATAGATAGATAGATAGATAGATAGATAGATAGATAGATAGATAAAACTAATAGTTAATTTAGTTTGATCCTGAGTAACCGGCTAGATATTGGATCAGATTGAATAAATTATTAAACTCTCGCATTTTGTATTAAACATGCCCCACCCACCTTTCCGTCTGTATATATATACGCGTATGTGTATGCGTGTATGAAAGTGTGTGTGCGTGCGCGCGCGCATTTGTATGTCAGTGCATATATATCTATGTGTGTTTGAGTGTGTGTGTGTGTGTGTGTGTGTGTGTGTGTGTGTGTGTGTGTGTGTTATAAAAATGTTTGTTTGTAACTTTGACAAGTGTCATAAGAGCAGCAGCATCTGGTAAATTAGCCATCTGTATGTATAATTACACAGAGCGCCAGAATTCGCCATAAAAGGAACAGGCCAAGAAGTTAATTATGGACATAGTGAGATAGTGGCGGTGGTAGTGTTGCCGTGGTATATTATTGATTCATAAAGTTTTACGTCTAAGTGATGCCTGGCTACAGTCTAAATATTAGAATACTTAATAAAGAACCGTATGACGTTGGTTCGTTACACATACACATAGTTATACAAACACACATATGTACGCACACGTACGTGCACATATATTCATGCAATGAATTAGAAAGAGCCACATAGCGCTATAGTCATTCCAACGTCGTTTACAAACACAGATTGTATTATAACAATCTGCAAATCATGTGTGTCGTTTGCTAACGAAAACTCTTATTCATCGGGTCCCCAGTTTGCGGATAGGGGAACGCTCTGTATATATATATATATATATATATATATATATATATATATATATATATATATATATATATATATATATATATATATATATATATATATATATATAAATATATATATACATATATATATATATATATATTTATATATATAAGTTTGCTGCGAATACGCAATAAGCTGTCCCGGATAGCATTACAGATTGCCCTTTGGCAAGGCATAGCACCCGTTAGTCAATCTGACAGGGTCGCGGTGAAATCCGGAAGCTCTGGATAGAACGGAATTGTCGCTATCATTGAAAAGCAGGATGGCATCAGGGAATAAAGTGAAAAACATGAAAAATACTGTGCGTTTGGATTTCTTTCCACTTGGCAGAACAAATTACACTTTTAGCAATCGTGATTTGGAAAACAATAACGTCAATTTGACTGGCACTGCAATCGTCTATAAGACCTGCGACCATAGACGAGAAATTTGCAATGGAAAGACATTTAATGTACGAGCAAGCTCGACCAGATGATGACACATCGCTTTATCTCACTTCTACATCAGACAGTGTCACAATCGCTTACATCAGCAGACGCATTATATATATATATATATATATACACAGGGAGAGAGAGAGAAAGGAAGAGGAGGGAGGAAAGAAAGAGAGACAGAGTGAGGGAGAGATGATGCAAAGAAATATATGAACACGCTTATGTTTCATATATAAAATATACATATACATGTAAATATACATAGGGATATATAGAGAAAAAAGAAAAGCAACTGAAAATATTCAGAAGATAAACACTATTGTAAAAGTATATTGGTATTTATATGTTTACAGAACAGATTCACACGTAGTACAAAAATGCAGAAAATCTAAGGGTGAGGGCAGGGTATTTCAGGTCTGACAGTTGTTACTGGGGTATCGGAATTACGTAATCGTAGTAATGTTGACTAATGGATTGTACAAAGAAATTAAGGATACGCAACCTGTAATGGATGCCTATAAACATTACAGTAAATCCGGCCTCCATCATCAGGATAGAAAGATTGAAATCTAATAGTTCAAATTATAATGCAGGGTAGACTGAGTGAAGTAGACCGACAAAAGTAGGTGGTTCGGGGTACGAGGGTGTGTTAAAGCAGAGGGAGGACAAGAAGAGATAGTAGAGGCGGAGCGGGAGGGAAGATGGGGTGAGTGACCAAGTGATTGAGATAAGTAGTTGTGGTGAATCGAGAGATGAGTGGGGAGCGGTTGGATGGAGAGTATTGTGAAGGTTGGAGTCGTAGCTTGGTGCGTTGATTACATTCGTTATTAATTAGGGTTGATGTAAGTTGTAGATGTGAGCAGGGCTGATGGAGGTTATAGATCTGAGAAACAGAAGTAGGTACGATGAGAAAATGGAGGAGTGTTTATTGAAATGAAGTGAATTCAACAAGAACCCGCTTAGCACTATCTACCTATTACCATTGCTACTAAGTTATCTTTCCTTTTTCCCTCTCTGTCCACCCCTCGCTACTCTCATACCTTTCTACCTACTTCAGTATTCCCCCTCTGCCGACAGCCCACCTTCGTTTATCGAATTTGTCCCTTCGTCTGCCCCCAACCCACCTCCGTTTGGCATTTATAACCAGATTCCTTCCCTTCATTTCAGATGATCCGATCAATGGAACAGCCTGCTCGTGAAATTAACACGCAAGTGGCTGAGCACTCCACAGACACGTCTGCCCTTAATGTAGATGTCAGTGAGATTCAGCGTGATACAAAATGTGATAAGACTGCTCCTTTGAAATACACTCATTCCTTTTTTTTTTCTTACCAGCTGAGTGAACAGGAGAAACGTGAAATAAAGTGTCTTGCTTAAGGATACAAAGTGGAGGCGCGTGGCTTAGTGGTTACGGTGTCAGCATCATGATCGTAACATTGTGGTTTCGATTCCTGGACCGAGCGATCCGTTGGGTTCTTGAGCAAGACACTTCATTTCATGTTGCTCCAGTCCACTCAGCTGGCAAAAATGAGTAACGCTGCGATGGACTGGCGTCCCGTCCAGCTTGGGAACACATACGCCATTGAAACCGAGAAACCGGGCCCATGAGCCTGTCTAGGCTTTATAAGGGCTCATTTATTTTATCTATTTAAGGATACAAAGCGTCGCCGGGACACGAACTCGCGATCTCACGATCGTAAGTCAAATGTCCTAACCACTGAGCCGCACGCCTTCATCTTGTGTCCATACATCTCGTTACATACATACATTGGTTTTCTCCTTTGTTTATTTATTCTTTCAAGATTTCTCTGTATATTTTCGTATTTGCTTCAAAAAAAATCAAATTCTGCTTCGAAATAATTTCACAGGTTTTCTTAGCAAAACCAACAACAAGCAAAAACAATGAAAATCAATAAAATGTCCAAAGAAGCTGAAATCACACAAAAATCAAAACATCATCTAACACGAAAACTTCCAGTAAAATTCCCACCTGAATATTTAACCCAGCGATCTATCGGCCTTTTTTTTTTTTTTCCTTGTTTTGTTTTTCTTCTTCAGTGCCATATATCATCTTTTATCCTTTGGGGGTACCATATCATTTACATGGTTTTATTTGTACTGTTTTTGTTTCGATATTGTTGCTTTTGTTGGTATCATTGTTATTGTTTGTTTGTTTTTTTCTTTTCTTTCCATTCTCTTAATGTCTTTCTCTCTCTCCCTTCTTTTGTTTGCATGTTGACGCGCGTGCGCATAAACACACACACACGCACACACAAACACATACACACAAACAGAAAAAGACTTAAAGGTGGAGAAGAATTTCAAATATTCTTTTCGTTGTTCCCTCTTCGCAGTTTATCATTCAACGTCAGTTTTCAATTACTGAAAAGCTCGCTAGCTGATTATTTCAGTTCCTGCCTACAAAGTGTTCACAAAACTATTCAAACAACCATTTTTCAGATTTGCTTCCTCTTTCTCTTCTTGTATTTTTTTTATCGCTATTTTTATTTTATTTTCTCTTAAAATTAATCCCATTTCAGAGACAACAAGGAACCAATAACGATTGATACTTAAATATGTAACGAATTTAGTTCTTTTTTTCTTCTTCTTGTATCGTTAAACAGATAGGAGACAAATCTAATATATATTGCAAGTTTCTCAACAAAAAAGTTGGCTACAAATTAAAGCAGTTAAATAAACGAGATTTCGAAGTCTTGTGTAAAAACACAAAGCCACTCCCGTAAGAATATGCATGTAAGGCCTCCGTTTGTTTATGTTCAGCGGCTGTGTGGTAAGAAGCTTGCTTGCCAACCACATGGTTCCGGGTTCAGTCCCACTGCGTAGCATCTTAGGCAAGTGTCTTCTACTATAGCCACGGGCCGACCAAAGCCTTGTGATTGGATTCAGTAGGCGCAAACTGAAATAAGCCTGTCGTATATATACATATATGTATGTGTGTGTGTGTCTATGTTTGTCTCCCATCATCGCTTGACAACCGATGTTAATGAGTTTACGTCTCCGTAACTTAGCGGTTCGACAAAAGACCGATAGAATAAATACTAGGATTACAAAGAATAAGTCCTGGGGTTGATTTGCTCGACTAAAGACGGTGCTCTAACACATAGTGCAAGTCTTGGTAAGACCTTATGAGAAAAACTGATAATTTCATATACACCTTCTCCTCGACTTACGACCGAGTCCGTTCCGACTGACATGTCGTAAGTCGATCTGGTAGTATGTTGCATCTATATTTTTCAACACTATTTTCATTCGAATACAATTGATGCTTGAAAATTATTTAGTGAGTCCGAGGGAAACCTGCGTTGCCAGATGCTGCCATAGTTATTGTAAATGTAGTTGCCCAACGTCCGAATAATGTGGTCGTAAGTGAAGATGTTCGTAAGTCGCATAGGTCGTAAGTCGAGGAGAAGGTGTATAGAGAAGTCAGCTGATGTGTATCCTTACATCCAAGGGAAAAGCTGCCGATGTTGGTCGATGCAATTTGGCACCAGTGTTGTCGCAAGCGTTGCCGGCAGAACGTAAAAATCCGGAATAGATATCTACAAGGAATCTCAGCTAACCCGTTAACGGTTCCCTGTACATGTAGGGCCTCCGTCGGTGAATGTTCACTATGCATCACACGTATAATACAGGTATTAGTGTGGATGCATGGCAATAAATTTGTTTCCCTGTCACGTGGTTCTGGATCCAGTCCCATTGTGTGGCATCTTCTACTTTAGTTCCGAGACGACCAAAGCCTTATGAGCGCATTTGGTAGATAGAAACTGAAAGGAGACTATCATGTGTATATATATATATATATATATATATATATATATATATATATATATATATATATATATATATATATATAGGGGTATATATGGGTTTTAGTAGCAATTACTGTGTTTTAAATTCGTGCCTCTCAAATGAGTGATATCGACTCTTGGGGTATTGGCGGGTGGAGAACTAAATACGGTTACTGGGAACAGGGACAGGTAGTGGTACGATAGGTACATCTTAATTGCCCTAACTTTCGAAACATTTCCGGCTCTAAACGTTCTGAGTTCAAATTCCGCCAAGTCCTTCTTTGCTTTTGGTCCTGTCTGAGTAGTAAAACAAAGCACCACTCGGGTACTGGGGTCGCTGTAGTCACTGGCTTTTCTCCCTCCAATTTCCCGGCCTTTTCCTCCTCAAAGTTTGTGGGCTTGTGCCAAAGCCATATTAGAGGTCGAAATGTTACTTTTATAATTAAAATAGTGTTTATATGGATCTCTCTGTGTATATGTATGTGTCAGAATGTATACGTGTGCACAGACGCGTGTATGTGGGCATGTGTATATGTCTGTGCGTGTGTGTCTGTCTGTGTATGTCTGAGTGTGTATATATGTGTGTATGTATCTGTATATGTGCGCATACCCATGTATGTGTATCTGTGTTGCGTGTGTGTGTGTGTGTGTGTGTGTGTGTGTGTGTGTGTGTGTGTGTGTGTGTGTGTGTCTGTGTATGAGTGTGCGCGAGTGTCTGCAGCAAATTTTTGTGGTGTATTTAATTTTGCTGAACCTTGACAAGGAAACCATTGAATAATACTGATTTCAAATTTTGGTACAAGGCCAGCAATTTGGTGGGGGGGATATAAGCTGATTGCATCAACCCCACGGCATCACTCTTATTTATTTTTATCGAACCCCAAAGGATGAAAGCAACGTCCACCTCAGCGAAATTTGAACTCAGAACGTAAAGATAGGTTCCACATTCTAACCGAAAACATACCGTTTTTGCACATAAGTAAATACAAAAAAACTACAATCACGTTATTCCCTGTAGCTAAGACCGTACGTTGCCATTTGAGGGAGATTTGACTGCACTTTCTTCAGTTCAAACATCAATAACTAATAAACTACAAGC